>NC_071260.1:26976149-27186149 GCF_023375685.1 Ictalurus furcatus | reverse complement strand
GAGGAGGATTTTATTCCTCAGGCGCTCTTAAAAGCAACGATAGCCACATCCAAAATACTGAAGCAGAGTGAAACAGGATTTCAGGGTCTCAACTCTTTCCAGCTCTAGTTTGAACAAAGTTGTTCACTCAGAAAAAGGCTGAACACTCTCGTTCCAGAAATACATCACAAATTAATAATTGGGGGTATCCTCTATATGATTAGGAAAACCAACATGATTCTAAACTTGCTAGTAGTCCAGAATAAACTAATCCAAAGACCGTGTAGGCCAGCTACAAAAAGAAAAGGAAGGAGAATTAAATTAAATTAAATTAACACAACAAATAATCATAACTATACAGAAAACATTATAGTGCTGAGGATGGAAAGACATTATTGTACTTTACTCTCAATACCTGTCTGATTTCTGTGGAATAAAAATCACAGAAGCTTTTGAAACACGTAAACAAGAGAAATGAGGTTGGTGTGTGTCCATAAGTAAGTCCATAAGTAAGTCCTGGCTCACTGAGTACAAGACAACGCTTCACAAGTCCTTCTCATTCAGACTCGAATCGGTTTTTTTTCTCCATCCGGTCTGAATCGTGCTGGTCGGAAGAACACAAACTGGAAATAAGATTTGTCTCAAACGGGATTAAGTAAACAGGGTTGAACGTCTTGTTTTGTTCATTTACTGCAAATGCATTTGCGTGTAAGACTTTAACATACAAACAAACCCTGTCAAATGAGGAAAATAAAATAGAAACCCTCACTCTCTCTCTCTCTCAGCTATCTGTCTAACCTGACTTAATCCATTTAAAGTTCAACTGGCCATCCTGTCTAAACTCTACTTACACAACCATACACACGTACACACACACACACATCAAAAACACACAGGGGTAATGAATGCAGTATACTATCAATGATAAAAGATGCAGCATCCCTCATTTTGTGAACGTAAAAACTGGTTATTAGTAGGGCATCTAAACGACTAGTTCTAATCCTAATAAAACATACGTGAATTTAAAAGCAATGTTGCTTGATTTTCTGTCACAGAAACACAGCGCACAGATCTGTCTCCCCCTAGTGGAGTGCCACGGCTAGTACGCTGAAGAAAAGAGCTGCACTGTGCATTCAACTTAACCTGAGCATGAAATCATCAGAATGCAGGACGTGATTTAGGAGCAACACAAAACTCTCTCTCTCAAAAAAAAATAAAATAATTAGACACCTTTTAAAATGCGGCTTTTCCTAGAACTAACTTGCGTCACTACATCTTGCCGGTGCATCTGTCCAGCCAGCTAGACAGTCCTCCTGAGCGAGATTCTCTTGAGCCTGAGCAGAACCTGCATTATTGCTGAACCTTTAGAGTGGCTCCGAAGTGCCTCGCACTAGACATTCAGTCTCACTAGATACATGAAGAAAAACGGAACAAAATTACGCCAAGTCCTGAGGGATTTCACGGGCTGCTGCATCTTCACGTCAACCAAATCGTTAAATATTATAAAGGAAAAAACTGAGATGAGATTAAAGAAGAGGAGTACAAGGCTCTCTGAGAAACCCGGGTCTAGACACGGATCCGCACGTGAAAAGGAACGTGTTGTCGTCGTCTTCCGGTCTCGTAATCCATCCAAGGTCAGGCCTGAGGTGAGAGGAAAGCTGGACGGACTGGTTTTCTCCAGTTTCAACACTGATTTCAGGGATTTCTCACACAAATTCTGTTACGCGTCCTTTTGATGTTCCACTGTGTGTCTGAGAAACTCGGCAGCAAAGTCTGATTGGTTCTCCAACGGGCATGCTGAGACTCCACATGGATGGGTTCGTGTCGTTAGAAATAAGAAATGGAGAGATGATAAAAGTGAGAGGACAGACAGGTTCTGTTCATGCTGGTGCTCAAACCGAAGTGACCCTGAAATCCCAGGGTCTCATTTATTATAAACTCAAGCTTTACCAGGTAGCTAGCGAGTCTTTACTTCTTGGCCAAAAAAGGTCAGATGTGGATGCTTGCGTTTCTGTTAAAGGGCCCCATGTTTAATCAGAGTCATCTTTACTATACTCTCCACCACCAACAACAACTCTCTCTCTCTCACCCACACACACACACACACACACACACACACACAGACCTTGATCACCAAGTTTCTGGTTGAGAGTTTGTTCTATTTTTGTTCTATTCCAACCCAACACACTCGCTCATTTTAATCCTTTTGTTCTAGGCTAGAATTGAAAAGACTTCCTGATTTTTGTTTTGTTTTCTTCGCTTCAAATGCAGAAAAATAAATTATGAATGTTACACTAGCTACATTGTCAGTCCAGAGTTGCCTGAGCTTACTCGGATGGGTGGGGCTTGAGATTGAGGGCGGGGACAGAATGAGCAAAGGGGCATGGTCTTTTACAGCAGGCCCCAGTTATTGCGGTGGTTCTCCTCCCAGAAGGTGGGACCATGGGAGGAGCTCACCAGGAAGAGGGAGCACACGGCTGCTTGTTCCTGATGGTGGTGTCGGAGCACTCGGCTTCTGAGGAGTCGCAGTCCGAAAAGTGCAGCGGATTCTGAGGGAAAGAGGCGCAGAGAGAGAGAGAGAGAGAGAGAGAGAGAGAAAGAGAGAGCGATGGAAAGGGAGATTTAATTATGTGAAAACACAAACATGTCTGCGTCTGAATGCATTTTCTGTGTTGTTATTCTCAGCATGTCATAATCTAGCATCTGCTGCACAATCATAATGATAAGGAGATATTTACAGGGTTACCAGACACAATTTTCCAGGTTATTTTCCCATGACTTACTCTAAGCAACAGCTGTCACGTACATGACTTGCATAAACAATAGCTTACACTTCCATTTATAGCATTATATTTTTCATCAAGCTGGGAATGAATAACACACAAAAATAGCTAATGATATTTAACAGCTGATAAGCAGAACATCTGTGCCAATGTGTGAGATGCTTACACAGTCTAAACAGTTATTTATCAATGACCAGTATTTGCATTTTATATTAGCGTGCTACTGAATTCTTGATTCTGATTGGTCAGAAGGTGTTGATTCATTCTTTAAAACAGCTGCTCTGACAGTAGGTCTGGCTAGAAGACAAATTTCACAGGTTTATATTGATTCTCGTGTGTTAATCTGTTATTGCTTCTAAAGTAACAAGTTAGACAGAGACTTGCACGGGGAATGCTGCACAAATGTTTAAAAAAAACAAACAAAAAAAACGTGTATTTTGGAAGGAGTCTCCAGTGCCAGTGCTTTGCTGACAGAGCAAACAGTCAGTGGAAAAGCTGTTAACTTTAAGTTTTCCAAAACAGGAAAGGCTTCTGGACAAAGCACTTCATGGATATTTCTTATTCTTCATTGGAAGGGGGGTGGGTAAAAATAAATAAATAAGAGGCGAGGGAACGGCTTTTTATAGCTGCTATAACATACGTGATAACAGAAACTCTCGCAGGTGTTAATTACAAATTAATAAATTAATGTGATGTTCTTTAATAAATTTGAAAAAAAAAATTGATGGTGAACAATTGTGCTGTTATTGGAAAATATACAACTTTGAGGTGACTGCATCACACCACCCCAGCATGATTAGTTTCCTATAACAGCATGCCCCATCATGTATTATTCCTTACATAAATAATGACTTTTATAACATTACACAATGCAACAAGGTACAAGCTTGCTCTAATTTGCATTAGTGGATTGTCTCTTTATATATTTTTTTCCCCAGAACAGCTGATCATTTATGTTCTCATTTTCCATAACATTTACATGTTTTCCAGAACCGCTATTATTTCCAGAACACCTGATCCTTATTCTCATTTTCCAGAACAGATATGAATCCTCTATTAAGCTAAAACAGTGGTGCAGAGGTATCTAACCTCATAACTATGTTCGTCGGCACACAGCTTGCCCAGGGATATCTGAGTCTTGACCCGGCGCACAGCGCACTCTTTATCAGAGAGGCCGTCAGACTGCATGGAGATGTCGATGGGGATCTCTGGTGTGTGTGAAAGCAGCTCGTCCAGATGCTCCTCCTGACTGGCGCTCAGTGCCTCTAGAGGTCCGCTGTGCGAGTGCTCGCTCGTGTTTCCCTCCTCCCCATCCGACACAGACAGATTCTCCGAGCTGAACGTCGAGTACGACTGAAAGCTGCTCATGCAGCGGTGAGGCCTGTAGACGTCACACAGAGGTTACGTGAGCGTTACAGGATTCGATCGTTTATAATGGCACATTAAATCATAATCATAGATCTGTATGGAAAAAATAAAAAAACGCAATCGTACTGCTTTTTAATATTTTTACGTGATATTATTTACTGCACGTAAAAATGTACTGTATGGGCTTGACCAATGAGAATTACATCAGCGTTTCTAATGCAGCCTAGAAGACAAGTCGGCGCTCATAAACAGCATACTGATCGTCAATTATTAATAAATGCAGAGCAACCAATCACCTCTGTCTCCGTGGAAACTCCACTTCACTGTCAACCTCTCCCTCCTCTTCCTCAGATGAGTCATCCCCAGCCTGACAAGGAAGCAGACTGTTAGCTCACTCTTGCACCTACACTCTTGCGCCCCCCCACACACACACACACACTTAACCAAGATAACATTATCCTTTACCGTAACCTCTCACACACACAGGAAAGAAACAGTAACGGCTGCAGGGAATACACCTCATAAATATACACCTGGACTCATTTTAAGGTTCCATGGACTAAATATTCATAACATCTCTGTAATTCGCGACGATAACGCACAGATGATGTTTCTTTATAAGAAACTTCAATGTAATGCTATTTTGAATATCCGCCAACACACTACAGGGTTCCAGGGGGTGCTAATCAAGTGTGTGTGTGCGCAAATAGTGCTTGAGTAAGGTTTATCGCGTGGCTGTTGCATTGTAGGGATTCTAAGTCGCTAATTTTTGACAAGGAACATAAGTCGCTAATTTTTGCTATTGTTTGAAAGACAAGCATTGTGAGATTGCATTTTTTTTTTTGCTTCTTTAAAGTTATAAGTATTGATACCATGGTCTATCTGAATACTTGATTCTGATTGGCTGGAAGGTGTGCATTAAAACCATATAATGCACAGGAAGTTCCAGTCAATTTAATCTCAGTTCTAAATTAATGCGCTGCCTATAAACAACTGTAACCATAGTAACATACAGTTACAGTTCCATACAGTAGTTAAACTCACAGCTTTATTATTAGTAGAGATGCGGGACAGATGCAGGTAATTCTCTCTCTCATTCTAATAATTATTTATAAAATTTAATTCAAATTAATGTAATCTTATCACACTACTTTATCTCTGTGGATGATTTAGAGCGGGTTTATCCAGTTAAATTTTGTGCTGCAATTATCAATTCCAGCTTTAACTTGTCAATGCCGGCAAGTGAATATGGTATAAGCGGGATAAATCCACAGCTAGGTGTGCGTTTACAGGATGTTAATGCACTCCGAGGAGGTTCTTTTCCTCCACATCATGCATTAAAATCAGGTAATGCACACCTAGCCATGGATTACCCCTAAATTAAAGAAACAAGCCACTTATAAGTATGTTGTTTCTGTTTCGAAATCAGTACAGCCCAGTTATATCGAACGATTATATAGTATGTCTTTGTGTGCTGTAACATTACATTTTCTTTTCACTGGAAATAAGAGACCCAAAGCTGTTCCAGCATGATTGTGTCCCTGTGCACAAAGCAAGCTCCAGGAAGACATGATTTGCCAAGGCAGGAGTGGAAGAACTCGAGTGTCCTGCACAGAGCCCTGACCTCAACCCCACTGAACACCATTGGGATGATCCGGACCGCTGACTGTGCACCAGGCCTCCTCGCCCGACCTCACTAATGCTCTTGTAGCACAAATCCCCACAGCCACGCTCCAAAATCTACTGGAAAGCCTTCCCAGAAGAGTGGAAGTTATTATAACAGCAAAGGCAGAGTAAATCTGGAATGGGATGTTCAAAAAGCTCTTATGGGTGTGATGGTCAGGTGTCCACAAACCTTTGGTGCATGTAAGCTACCGTTCAGCATGACAGTTATATTCATATCACACCATTACCATTATACACATTACACACAGCTGGCTCACCTTGCTGAGGGTTCTGAGGGTGCGCGAGAGGCCGTTCTGTGGAGAACCATCTTGCTCTGGCTGTTGCTGTCCCTCCATACCCTCTCTGCCTAGACCCTCACGTGTACTGACCAGAGAGCAGTCAGGCAACATGTCCTGGCACCGCAAGCACCCAGGCAGTGGATGACCCTGGCAGCAGGGGCAGAGCGCAGCCGGCCCTGTAGCCGCGTGCTTCCGTGCGTCGGCCTCCAGAGTAGTGTTGATGAGGTCAGGGCTGGAGCGCTGAAGGTGCTCAGAGTGAGGGCTGCGTAATGCCGCGGCAGGCCCGAAGTAGCGCAGCTCGTTGGCGCATGTGGCTGCTGCGTTGTCTCGCCTCTGCAAAGGGAGCAGAGGACTCTCAGGTGGTAGCTGATGAGGGTGGTGATGATGGTTATAATGGTATTGCTGAGGCTGCAGTGGTTGCTGTTCCTCATCCATGTTGACGATGGGCTTCAAGACCCCAGGAAACTCGTTGTGGCTGCCCTTGCTGTTGGTGCGGCGGTGGCGTTGTTTGCTGCGGTAGCGTGCTTTCCCGGGAGGAGTGGAAACCCTTGGGCTGCCTGAGAGAGGAGAGGACACTGGGAAAGACTCCACACTGGAGATTCCATCAGAGCGCAGCAGATCAGGCCTACAGAGGAGGCAACACATGATCGAGCAGTGATACATTAAAACCTAAGATGATAAGTATATGGTATTATAACCATTCAGAGAGAGACAAAATTTAAAAGATGCAGTCTGCAGTGTTTCTATACCTTTTCAATATTATTTTAAATAGGTCATCTTAAAAATGTATAAGAATACAGTACAATGATTCTCCCTAGTGTCTTTATATTAGGCGACTCACAAGGCCTACACAGTTTCACCAAAAGGGCAGTGTCAGGTAGTGGGAAGGCGAGGGCCTGTCAGTTTTTTTTACCCCCATCGTAATTGCATTTCACCTCAGAGACAGCAGACAGCACTAAAACCGCATGATTACAAACCGCATGATTACTTTGCCCGACCTATCCAGTTTTGAAGCACTGTGTGCAGAAAGCAATTTTCCAAACTGACTTAAACAAATACACCGCATAATAGCTACCTCTTGGGAGTCTGAGTGCCAGGTTTGTGGTTCATGCTGCCCTTCTTCCTGATGAGCTTCTCGACGGCGTTGGGTCGGACGATGGGTCGCACCACGTGGCGTTTGTACGTGCCGGGGTATTTTTTCTCCACGGCTTGCTCCCTTCTGCACGAAACAGGGGCACAGTGAATCAGGGCTAGTAATTTAGAATAACATTTACAAACACAGCTACTGTTTTTAAAGACAAAGCTAACGATAGCTGCAGAAAGGTGAAGATTTGCAATCCTAGGGAATAATAATAATAATAATATTAATAAAAAACAGTCTTATTAAGGGTATGTCTGAGATGAGGCTAAGCTGGGAATGATGTGTAAGGAGATTAATTTAATTTAGAATTGCACTGAGACGTCTGGACTCTGGGACAGCACAGGCCACACTTGAGATTTATGCACTTGTATTTAATCTCCTAGTTATTAAACCTAAAATGAATTTTGAACACACATGTGGCAAGAATATTCAGCTCAAGAAGTAGAATTTTACTGTTATATTTTTTCTTTCCCAAGGTACTAAAAAGTATGTAGGTTAGATCTGGAAAGTAAAAAGTAATCTGTGTTTGCACAATTAAAAACAAACAAACAAAAAAAAAAACAACACAATAGGCCTATAATGATGAGTGTTCAATTTTACATGGGAAACATGGAAATATTTTTACATGGAGTCACTTTATCCATATCAAGTTCTGTGATATTTGTTTGTTTGTTTATTACAGCATGCTAATTTATTTCCACACATTAGTCTGTACAAGAAATGGCTTTGGGTTAGTGGTTGATCCATGTGATGCTTTAACGTGCTCACATTGTCGAGTTTATGTAAATTTATCGTAATTCCTACAATAACAAAATGGATGTTTGTAAGCGCGTCTTGCCTCCTTGTCTTCAACTGTTGTCTGTTAGATTTTAAAAAAAGAAATAAAAATTAGCAGGCTTTCGATTGAACTTTTGAACACCGGTGCCAATCTCTAATCGCTAGGTTACAGTTATAGATTTAAACTGAGCGTTGCTGATGTTCGAGATTTCTAGCTAAAACAGTGAGATGCCGAGTTGGTGAGGTGTGCTTACTTCATGAGCTCTTTCTCTCGCACTTCTAGCTGCAGCATGATTGCACTCAGCTCCATGTACAGGTTGTTAGCCCTCTCTAGCTTCCTCTCATAATGCTCTCGAATGTCCAGTGCATGCCTAAGAGAGCAAGAAGAATATACCACAAGACAGGGTTGGAGAGAGTCTTGGCAAGGTGGCACTTCACAAATCACTGAGTATTTAGTATCAGCAGGGTCAGTGGCCAACCTGAGTTCATCTCTTCGGCGCCGTATAAGTTCCTCGTCCAAGCGGTGGATGCACGTTCCTTCACTTTTAATCTTCTCGAAGTGCTTCTTCACTTCCTCTCTCCACTCCGCCTGATAAGCGCGTGCAAACATAGGCATGTTACTGTCGAGCAACTAGTCAACTAAATTACTTTGGCGTGCTTTTGGTAGGTAGGAGGAAACCTAGGAACCCAGAGGAAACTTGCACAGGCCCGGTAAGAACATATGAAACTCCACACAAAGAGAAACCTGAGCTCAGGACTTGTTATCCTGGAGCTGTGAGGCAGCAATGCTACCTGCTGTGCCAGTACCTAACTCTACATCTTAAACTCCAGCTCTTCATCCTGGCAATCTAAGCTGTACATGCACTGTTGATATTTAAAAAGACAAACCTGAGATTTAAAATACGTCTCCTGGGGGGCTCCCAGCACATCTGCAGAGGCGATGTCCAGGTGCAGCAGGATCTGTCTGAATGATGGCCTGTTTCTGGGCTTACCCTGCCTGTAGACAGGAAGCGAGAATTATAAGGACACACTTTCACTATTCATTGGTTTAATATCCATCAGATTTGCAACATGCAAATAATGTAACTGTATAATTACTGAAGGAAGTGTTCGCATGTCTGTTGCCTCAGTTCAAATTCTCAATAAGATAGTAAGTAACATGCCTAAGTGTTTCCCTGCACCCCAATTCGCTTATACTACTTATACTATGCACTAAAATTACATACTCAGTTTGTGAGGAAAAAGTGCATACTTTGGAGTGTGCACCAAAAGTCTACGCAAGGACTGGGACATACTAACACGTCATGTAATGTAAGAGAACTTTGTTGCCAGGAAGAGAGAACACAATCACCGTAAACAAACTCCTCGTCGCGTTTCAGCTTTTCTTCATTCATTATTCCGTATATAATCTATACGATATAGTTTAATTTACCATTCCTTTGATTTATTTTTCCAGATTTCATTCATTTACACCTCTCTAAAATACATCCTTGGATTCGCCGAAATAAGCGGCCACAAAACTCCTCCTCCTGCATGCAAGGAGATGTGGGAAATATTAGCTGAAAAAAAGAAGAAAAAAAAAAAAAAAAAAAAAGTGTCCATCTATCCACACATTTCTAAAATCTAGCGGAAGCAGACGAGCATCCGGGTACCTTTGGGATAATACTACGATTCGGGCACACTTGTTCTCATCTTGAATACTATTTAGTGCGGATTAGTATGTGAATTGGGACGCAGGATTTGTGTAGCAGTAACTATTTTTCACTAGTGCTTTTAACATTGTGTTCGATTACACAGAAGGCTTGAAAGAAAGAATCGTATTCATGCAAAAACTAATATATATAAGATGAAAAAAAAGAGGGAGAGTGAAAAATCGATGAGAAATCAATCAATACGATTTGATCAGAGGAGCTGCAGTCACCATGTCTGCCTCATGAGGATTTTGAAGCCGTCGGGGCAGGTCGAGGGCACAGGAAGGTGCAGACTGTTACTCCCTACGCCCCAGATAATAGCAGAGGAGTCCACATCTTTATAGGGAACCTCTCCGGTCAGGAGCTCCCATAACACCACACCAAATGACCTAGAGAGTAAACAGGAAACATTTACACTTACATTCCAAGGACTTGAGAGCTTACATAACATCAGCTGATTACATGGCACTAATGGGCTATGTGGAAAAAAAATTGCTGTTATGTAAACAAGGTCAGCTCGGCGAGGCAGAAATAATGTAAGCACTGAATTTCTTAATGCATGGCATTCAGGGACACTTACCAGATGTCTACCTTCTCAGATACAGGCTCGTTGCGGATCACCTCGGGAGCCATCCAGGCCACCGTACCAGCAAATGACATCTTAGTGCTCTTATCACTCAGCTCTTTGGATGTCCCAAAGTCGGAAATCTTCACAGCATCGTTATGAGTGACTAACACGCTAAAGAGAGGACGAACCCATGGATTTAGATCAATGTTTTATTAGTTTTTAAATCCTTGAATAACTACAGAAACGACAAGGTCAAACTCTACTGACGTTTACGGTTCATTAATAATGCTGTTGGTATTTACAACATTCCAAATCACAAGCTGAACATCTCGCTCTCACGCGCGAGCTTCCAGTTCGACTTACACAGTTAAATTTTGACAAATTTCCCATAAAACTGCCTTCAATAAAATAAATATTACTTTCAGCTACTTTTTGGTTTGACAAACTAAATCGAAAAACTAAATGGAGTTAACATTTTTGCACTCCCGGTTCCATCATCCATGGATTTTTGTGAATGAGTTTTTGTTTAAATGCCTGAAATATGGTCTGTGGTGAACACAAGCTCAAGATATTTTCACATTTTTATTATAAAATACATCAGTGACCCCACTCGTGGGTTTTTAAAGCTTTTACGGGTCTTGAAAATTGCTAAACGGGACTACAGAGTTTGTCGGGGACATTACAAGTCATCCCGCTGAACCGGGAAACCCATATACTACAGCCTCGTTGTGTTTATACTCGTGCTCTATTCTAGAAGAGGTAAGTGCAATAAATCAATTTATTTATTATTATTTTTTATTAGAAACACACCAGGGGTTTACACTGTACACAATCATTCAAACATACATAAGAAAAAAAAAAAAAAAATATATATATATATATATATATATATATATATATATATATATATATATATATATATATATATATATATATATATATATATATATATATATATATATATAAGTTGTGTTCATTTGTGATTATTATCTTGATGAACTAAACGTGTAAGAATCAGAATCGTTTGCTGGTCACAGCGCTTATTTTCTGCAATAATCTAATAGTCAATGGAAAAACCCTGTTGGCTTTTTGTCGAGGGAACCAGGGAGATGCTAACTTCTGGGTTGGCCTACAAAAACACGCCAGCCCTGCAGCACTCTATAAGGCTGCTATAATTGACATCTCTTTGACGATTCTTTCACGTGAGAGCCGTTTTATGCACTAAAGCGGTGCGGTCCATTAAGTGCTAAGAGAAGCTTACTTTGGTGATTTGAGGTCTCTGTGGATGATCTTATGGAGGTGTAGGTAGTTCATGCCGCTAGCAATGCCCGATGCCCAGTCCACCAGGAGACGGGGAGTTATCTTCCTCCCAGCCCTGAGTACCTCATACAGCTGCCCCTGAGCACAGTACTCCATGATAATGCAGTAACATGGAGCCTGTGTGCACACGCCCCTGCAGAAAACAACAAAAGCAACCCACGCAAGTCAGAAAATGTGCATTTCTAAAAAATGATTGCTATTTAAAGAGGCAAAACTCATTCGTGGGTCGTACTTGAAACCGATGATGTTTGGGTGCTTCAGTTTGCGGAGGTGTTTGATGTCGGTCTCTTTCTGCTCTCGGACCTTCTTGATGGCCACTTCTTCCGAGTGGAATTTTCCCAGGAAGACGGCGCCCTGAGCTCCACTTCCCAACCACTGCAGCTCGGCAATCTCCTCGAATGGAACCTCCCATACATCTACAAACCGATCAACAAACAGTGCTAGCACACATCCAACCAATCAAAACGATGAACAGCTGGTTACTCTAGGTCATCGCATCGGCGTGAATGAAAACGCGATCTTTCATTTGCTGCTATATAAACGCAAACTGTAATCAGACAAGCCGCTTCAATTAGACTGCTGGAAGCAGAGTACACGGAAAAAAAGTCAAGAGCACATCTGACCCTATTACACGGAGCCCGTTTACTACCCCATCTAGGCTGGCTAGTGTGTCTATTGTGTAAGGAATAGGCACAAGGCAGGGCATACAATTATAGGAAAATAATCAACAGTTATATTTACATTTATGGCATTTGGCATACGCCCTTATCTATAGCGACTTACAGAAGTGCTTTCCACGAGACAACTTAGTTCCTGTTATCACTTACTTTACAGCAGCCACAAAACAGCTGTTCCCTCACCAGCCTCTCTTATTTGTTCTCTCTTGAAGTTAATAAGACAAAAAACAAAGCTTTACATGTTAACAAGAAACCGGAAAGCACAAAATCAGAAGACTTTCCCGTGGCTGAAGTCTTACTGACCATTACAAAGTGCTGGCACTGGAGACTCCTTCCATAAACGCTAAATAAATATATCCTTACACAAAACCTCACCACATCAACGATGAAACAATTTTCTATGCTTACATAACTATGCCTCATTGCCCAATATCGCTAACATCTGCTAACATAGCCAGCTAATTAATTGTTTGTATGCTAGTTTGTATATACACAACTAGTGCTGGGCGATATGACAAAAACATCATATCACAATACTTGAGGACATTTCTACAACAACAACATATAAATTTAGCTAACTGTCTGCAAAACAGTAGTAAAATCAACAACAAAAAAAAAACCTTTAAACTGAGTTTGATGATACTGTTCTTTAATGCCTACAAAGACAAAAGATTACATGTAAAAAAAAAAACAAAAAAAAACAAAAAAAAAAAAGACAAAGTCAAATCAGTGGCATCCGTTCAGTATCATTTAACTTGGAATTATTAAAAATGTTACAGAAAAAAAAACCATCACCATACCAATGATATCTCAGAAAAGTGTATCGCTTAATCATTTATCACAATATCAATATTATATCGATATATCGCCCAGCCATAGACAGAACTAGGATTTATATTGGCATTTCCTGAAATTTATTTCAATGTAACCAAAATTGTTTCAATATAGCATGACTAACAATACCCAAGTTATCAAGCCAGCAATCTGAGCATGTGAGTTTCGCAGCTATGAGTTTCCAGGTACCACACCATCCTCTGAGGATCTACCGACTGGCTGCAGAGTCAATGCTGAGACGCCAAACAATCTGCAACTATTTGACTTCGCGGCAGTACGAAAAAGATGCGTTAAAAAATCTGAACAGCGATCTCTATAATTGGTGCGCGAGTAATGATTGCAAACACTAAAAACACGCAGTCACCTTGCTGCTGAAGCTTGTAATCTGTCGAGTATGTCTTCCCTATGATATTCCACACAGGCTTTAAGCAGCCGAACAAGCCTTCCAGGAAGCCGCCTCCGCCCGTGTTAGCTCGGTGAAACTGAAGTTTGATGTCATCATGATGATGCTGGTCAGCGTGCTCCATGTTACAGCCTCCGTCCTCGTTGCCTTCTTCCCCGCAGGAACCGTGCTCGTCATGCTCAGCGTTGTGTTCCTCTTCATGCTCCTGCAGCTGCAGCACGCTGTTCTCAAAGTGGCCTTGCTCTCGGCTCGAGTCCTCGCTGAGCGCCGTGCAGGGCGGACTGCTGCCGCTCACGCCCAGGTCGTCATCTCGGCCTGGCTGCAGGGGCACGGGGAGGCTGGTAGGCGGAGCCAGGTCTGTGATGATCTGTGGAGGAGGGGCAGGTGGTGGGGCTTGGGGAGAAGGGGAACTGTTGGTATTGGCTTTCTTCAGCGCGTCTCCCACCACAGTGAGCTTGAGCTCTTCTTTGAGCTTTCCCACCAGCAGGCTGGGGCAAGAGGTCCAGGACAGCACCTCTGGGGAGCTACCCATGGTGCCGTGCATGTGCATGGGCAGCTGCCCGATAACAGAGAGGGTAGGCTAAGAGGCTTTAATAATGGAAACTCTGGCTTGAGATCAGGAGACCTAAACACACACACAGAGAGAGAGAGAGAGAGAGAGAGAGAGAGAGAGAGAGAGAGAGAGAGAGAGAGAATCCTTTTAACTACATAGTGCATTTTATTCAAGGAATTTCACCATTTTATAAATCTTTTCTCACAATGTAGATTGTCCATTACACTCCTGAAATCCCAAAATGCACTGCAAAGGGTTAGTGTCCAAACAATATAGCCTAGAGGATGCACAGCAGTGATGGTGCACTTTTAGGGACTAGGGA
This sequence comes from Ictalurus furcatus, assembly GCF_023375685.1. Classification (NCBI taxonomy): domain Eukaryota; kingdom Metazoa; phylum Chordata; class Actinopteri; order Siluriformes; family Ictaluridae; genus Ictalurus; species Ictalurus furcatus. The sequence goes on along the minus strand of NC_071260.1, from coordinate 27,171,769 downwards.
ATAAGATATTATTTTGTACACAGAACCAGTTTAATCTCCAGTGTTTTCTCATACCCGTGGTCTACGGGATTAGAAGAGCTTATATTAAATGATGATTCTTTTTAAACCTGAAAGAGGTAACAGGGAGAGTTCAGGAAGTGTTTGTTCGAATCTATGCTTGGCTGGTTTCCTCGCTGCAGCACAGGGATTAAGCAGCCATGCGAATGAGGGGCTAAACATCTGGCGCACACCGTCCAACCAGCAGTCCAACACAGAAACACACACCCGCACTACATTATCAGCTTCTGTGGTTTACACAAGACGTAGGTTCCCAGAAGCAAGCTTATTTTGGTCTCATTGACAGTGAAATAAACCCCAAGGTAAACCCATGAGCAGTGCACTTAAAGTGGATGTAGGCTGGGCCAAGAGGATGGAGGCGGAGAACACCCCCACAGCTGCCATGTTCCCAGCCAACGTATGGGTTTTATCATCAACCTCCTGAGTTATTATTAAACAACAGGAGTTGCAGCTGTAGAACACAGCAACACTGATTATAACACACCTCCTGCTGTCGTGTACAATCAGGCTAAAGTCCATCTTAAAGGAACATTTCTATCTAGAACAAGAGAAAAGCACATACATAAAGGAGATTGCATTGCTGGTATGAGATTACAGCAACAATTAACTATGTGCCTCTGTACTTCATATACATTAGGCTCCAGAATTATTGGCACCCTTGGCAAAAAGGGGGGTAAACTGGTTTAAAAATGTGTAGCTTAATCTCACAGTGAAAATATGAGACAAATCTAACCTTTAATTGAAGCAAGAAAATAAATACAAATGCCACAATTATTGGCACCCTTAGAAATGCTTACGGAATTTCCCTGAACATTTAGGAGGTCAAATTCCCTTACTCCTGACATGTGCATAGTGAAGATTACAGAATCCCAAATGAAATCAAAGTTTGTTCACGATCATAAAATGAGGTCAGGTATAATAAATAATAGTATGGGATTAGTAATAAAGAAGTTGAAAACAACCTGGAAGTATGTGCAAGGGTATTTTTCTTCCCAGGCACAGTGAGGAAAATGCCAATATCCATAAAATAATTCTACACTTCTCTGGAACTGGATTGGATGTATTAACTCTATATCGTCCTTCCAAAAGATATGACCTCAGTTGGTGCTTTGATAATGATGTTGAAGAGCGCTGTCTAGTAATCCTCCTTGTTTGTTTGTTTGGGTTGAGATCTGATGATTGTGAAGGCCCTAGCGTGTAATTTACCTCATTTCAACCTCATCAAATCATTCAGTGAGCCCTTGAGCCGTGTGGATGGGGCGGAATCATTCTGGGACAAACAAACAAACAAAAAAACAAACAAACAAAAAAACAAACAAAAAAACAAACAAACAAAAGAAAAACACCCCCATGATGACAAATGTTTTATCATGGGATAAAGCTGATCAGTCAGAAGATCGCTGGATTGATTTGCAGTAAGTGAAGAAGTTAATTGAAATGCCTCCACAGCATAACACAGACCATAAAGGATTTCGCAGGAGGTTTTTTTTTGTGATTGTTGCGGTCATAAATGCTTGATTTTGTTGCAGAATAATTGCGATGCAAAAACTCATACTATATTGAGTTTTTTTGCGCACGAAATAGTTTTTTTACGGTCTTTCGCAGTGATGAACTGAGACTTTCAGCTGTACTCCTGTTCGACGCACATGTATTGAAGAGGGCTTTGGCTGAATGCGCATTGTGATGAGGTCACATAATCTGTCTTGGCCCAAATCTGTGGAAAATCTGCGGTAAATTATGTTCAGCAGGAATGAAACTGGAGATTGTTTGTTTGAGCTGAAATAAAAAAAGGGGGAAAAAAAGAAAAGTTGCAAGCTCCTCCGAATATTGCTTTAATTTCTTTGATCGCAAAATCCTGAAGGGACTGACAACAGAGCGGCACCGGATTTTGCTTTCGTCTGCGTGTATTGTAATAAAATATATATATATATATATATATATATATATATATATATATATATATATATATATATATATATATATATATATATATATTATATTATAACACACACACACACACTGACAGTCCTGCACATGATGGTCAACAGATCAGTACAAGCAGTGACGTGACACAATGTCAGTTTCTAGACCAAGTTTATTCACCGTAAAACTAATCCATCCGTAGCAACTCATCTCAATTCTGGACAAAGGAAAGTTTTGCAATGTTTTTAATGTTTAATCCAGTAAGTATGGGCTTAGATGAAACGTTCATACTAATCAGGTATGTAGAAGGTTGTCTAAAGCAAAATATGAAGCTCCGTGGGAGACAGAGCTAATGAGGCCATGTCCTGATGGGCGAGCTTGTGAAACGAGGCCACGGCAAGAAGCACGTGACCGCACAGAGCGACGTCTATCGCACCCGAACATAGGAGAGGCAAGGGGAGTGGAAAGAGTTGTGCCAAAGAGATAAACTGCCCTGTCCTTTTGTTTGAGTAGTGCAATCAGAGCAGGACCTATGAACTGCACACGATCGCACACACATTCCCAAATTCTCTCACACACACACACACACATGCATGCATGCACATGTGCAAGGTGAGTGAACTGTCTCTCCTTTTCCCAGAAGAATAGGTTCTCTGTTTCCAGTAGCATTAATCTGCATAGGGTAGTAACTGGATAGAACTCTTTCCTTTCACACACACACACACACTTAGTTGGTAGTGATGGGGAGAGGCACAATGGTGTGTGTGTAACCTGATCAGTGGGTGTGAGTGATGGACCAGTTGAAGGCATCAATAATGCAAGCTCAGCTCTCAAGCTCTCAGCACACAACTGAGAGTGCAGGACGCAACCAGAGCTCGCTCTCTCTCAGGTAACTCAGAAATCCTTTCCTCTGTGTGTGTGTAATTCCACCCTGGGGCCAGTGCAGATCCTCCGAGCTGCATTACAGCCTGGGTGAATTATCCGAAGCCCTGCGAGAGAGACACACACACACACACACACACACACACACACACACACACACACACACACACACACACACACACACACACACACACACACACACACACACACACACACACACACACACACACACACACACACACACACACACACACACACACACACACACACACACACACACACACACACACACACACACACACACCTCCAATGCAGTAAGACACACTTCTAACACTGCTGGGAATGTACAGATTACACTTTTTCCATTTTCGATACAACACTGAGATCAGCCCATATCCGACGTAGATCTGACACGCACATCCTTTTAGTACTCGAGCTGACGCTGTGCCATTTTACGTGAAACATCTGCGCTCGAAGCCAAGTTCTTTCTCACGTTCGATACGAGATCTGTATCATGCCAGTAGAAACTAGACATTTTCATGGCATGACTGTATTAAACTGGTGCATCCCAACTTCCAAACAAGTTATTATGGGCATTGAACTTTTCTTTTTATATACAGTATGTACTTAAAGCAACTTAAACTAGCATAGATGTTAAATAATTTACAGCCTGCTCTGTTTAAAAAATATATATATTTTTTGTAAATGTTCTAAAATATTTTTTCTACTTTCATACATTCATTACAGCTTCATCTATTTGTGCATCGCAGGACCAAGTTTCACATACAGTGCATTCAGAAAATATTCACATCCTTTTACTGTTTTCAACTTCATGTTACTGTACAGTTTTACTCCTAAAATATATTCGTATTTTTTCCCACCACATCTGCGAAGAATACTCGATAATGAAAACACAAACAAGTATTCCCAAAGTTATAAATAGTGTTGCAAAATATTTCGAAATATCACAAATGCACAAATCGCGACATGCATATCACAATGGCTTGAGAAAACAAACTTCAAAAAGTTATGAAAAGTCAAAGTTTTAGGGCAACACAGACAGCAGAGGATGCTTTCTTTTCCTCCAAAAAAACAAAAAACAAAACCCACCATGGAACATGCACGTTGCTTAGTTATTCATTATTTAACAAGTAAACGCATATTGCATTTTCCTTCAATATCGTGCATCCCTAGTTGTAACTGTATTAAAAATCAAGTGCCACAGCAAGGAGTTAGAATACATCAGGTATTTTTATTAATTTAAAAAAACTTATGTTATTTGTATACATTATGGAGTCATTTTAAAGATTGATGATGGAGAAGGTGGTCATTCATTTTATAGCAAGGCTGTAATGTAATGTTGGGGGTGGGGGGGAATACACTATTTATAATGTACGTGTCATGTCTAAAAGGCAGATGGACATTTAGATTTACTTACACATCTTTCATAATTTGGACATAAAGTATTCACTCACTCGACTCACTCGGAGTAAGCACTTTATCCTGATCAGGATCACACTGGATCCTGGGAACACTGGGTGTGAGGCAGGAATATGTATAAGTTGGATAGTTTTATGCAAGTCAACTTACAAGGGATAAACGCAGCAAGAGAGGAGCAGAAAGTCAACAGAAAAGTCAAACAATTGTTTGTACAACAACCTTTAACTAACGATTTATTTTCAACTGTGGCAGGCCAAAACATTAGCCTGGATACTGTAGCACAGGATTATTATGACCAAAAACAAAGCATGTGCAGGAGCATCCAGTATTTATAAACCTCAAATTACACACGTCATCGACATTCTTTGGCCTACGTGTGTCTGAAGACAATTTTAACTAATGCATGCCTCACTATAAAACTCACTATAAAACAGGAGCCTATCACTTCAACAGACAAATATGAAAGTGGTATGAGATTTTGGGGAACCGGAACGAGACTGGATCCAGTGTTGGATTTGGCTGGTTTTTGTGCTGACAGACAGGTTTTAAATGCTTGCTCATGCTCCATGTTAACAGAAGCCTCCTCAATCTGCGCTGTAAATTATTCATGGGTTTGGATGTCTGGCCTTCCATAAATAATGTCTGTACCTTATCGGCACAGGGCCTGACCCAGCCGGCTAATTTACACGCCACTTGGACCTGGTTCTGACCGGTGAACATTGCTGATGGGCAGGATTGCATGACCAAAACTCTCTCTCTCACACACCCAGAGAGAGAGAGAGAGAGAGAGAGAGAGAGAGAGAGAGAGAGATAGATACAGTATGTAGGGTGATGTTCTGTCCATAGATCACTGATGGAGACAGAAGTGATGAGAATGAATAGGGAGAAGAACAGAGTGAGAGAGACAGACATAAAGAGAAATGCAAATGGACAGAAAAATGAAAACTAAAATGAAAGAGACATGGAAAGTAATGAGTAAGCAGAATTATGGGGAGTTGATTCATGCGCTGAGCTCTGGAAGGTAAACAGCTCTAGCCTTCACAGAAGGAAGCAATATTAAAATGTGCTTTATTAAAGTTGAACCTATAATCCCGCGTGAAGCCGTTGGATTCCACGGAGCCACAGAAAAACCACGAAGCTGCAGATCATCACAAACCAAAGCATATAAAGTCCTACTGAATTCGATTAGAAATTGTTTGTTTATTAGTATAATGTTTTATGATTTTGTATATATGGGGTATGCAGGGCGCAATCATACACACATTCACACGCTACAGACAATTTGGAAATGCCAATCAGTCCAGAAAGCACGTCTTTGGACTGGGGGAGGAAACCGGAGGAAACCCCCGAAGCACAGGGAGAACATGCAAACTCCATGCACACGGGGCAGAGGCGAGAATCAAAGCCCCATCCCCAGAGGTGCAAAGCAAACATGCTAAGCACTAAGCCAGCATGCCCCTCTAATGACTTATTTTCTTGCTTATTTATTCATTCATTTTTTTTTGTTTAATATTTAGGTTATTATTTAACAGAAATAAATAAGCAAAAAATGTAACCGTAACCGGTGCTACAAAAAAGCAGTGGTAGCTCAGTGGTTAAGACGTTGGGCTTCTGATTGGAAGGCCATGAGTTCAAACCCCATCACTGCCAAGCTATCACTATTGGGCCCTTGAGCCCTTAACTGCTCAGAAGTATAAATGAGATAAATGTAAGTCGCTCTGGATAAGGGCGTCTGCCAAATACCGTAAATGTAAAACCGAAACCGTGAAGTCCAAATAAGCTTTACAGATCTTTATTGGAAAAGGTTTAAATGATGTTTTTCATGCTTGTTCAATGAACCATAAACAATTATTGCACATGCACCTGTGGAACAGTCCTTAAGACACTAACAGTTTACTACTTCTTTTTTTATTTTTATTATTTTTTTTTTTTTTAAACAGTTGTCCCTGAAAAACACCAGAAGAAAGTTGCCTAAGGTGCCTGCTCACCTGTGTGAACATGCCATAGACCTGCTGCAGGGAGGCATGAGGACTGCAGATGTGGCCAGAGCAATAAACTGCAATGTCTGTAATGTAAGACGCCTAAGACAGTGCTACAGGTAGACAGGAAGGACAGCTGATCGTCCTTGCAGTGGAAAATTACATGTAAGTGTGTGTCCCTCCATGACGTGATCGAGAACTTGTAAATACCTTGGCAGAAGAGTGGAGGAACATCTCACAGCAAGAACTGACCAATCTGGTGCAGTCCATGAGGATGAGATGCACTGTAGTACTTAAAGCAGCTGGAGGACACCAGATACTGACTTTTACTTTTAATATTGACCCCCGCTTTGTTCAGGGACTCATTATTCCATTTCTGCTCATCAAATGTCTGTGAAGCTCAATGTTCAGGTTATGTCTCAGTTCTTGAAGAGAAATAAAACCAGTAGAATGTGAGAGGATGTTTCTTTTTTGTTGAGTTTATCAGTTCGTACAAAATTTTGGAGTTTTTTTTTTGCTATTGTTGCGTACAAAAATGCTTGATTTTGCTGCGGCTTTAGTCAAAATTTGTGATGCAACTTCAAGTTTTTTGTGCTTTTTTTGCGCAAAATTGCAGTTGCATGAAATTGTTTTGCACAGTCTTTCACAGTGATGATTGTTGGTAATGGAGACCTTTTAGCTGTACTCATGTTCGACACACTTGAGTCGAAGAGAGCTTTGACTGAATGCGAGTTGTGATGTCACATGATGCGTCTTGGCCCAAATCTGCAGAAAATCTGGGGTAATTTTGAAAAATTGCAAGCTCCTCCGAATATTGCAGAGTTTGCTTGATTTTGCATTCATTTCTGCGATCGCAAAGTTGTTCATTCCTGGAGGGACTGATTGTGTGTTTGGCTGTGATTTTGTGCCACTTACAAAGAAAGCTTACCAAGACTTCCCCACTCAGTAGGGATTGGACATGAACACTATGGAAGGAGCAGCTGGTGGGGTCGGGGGATCGGCTTCCTTCATCCCCACCATAAATAGACACACACACACACACACACACACACACACACACACACACATTAGACAAGAACAATTAATCCCAATGATACAGAAGGTCCTACAATCTGTGCCATTCGGCAAACGTGTGCCAGGCAAAAACACACAAATACCATTGTTCGCATATACTAGAATAGCTTCAGCATATAGCTCATACTTACTGAAATTAGCCTAAATAAGCCATCTTCTTCAAGCAAACACACTCCAGGAGAAGCATATGCTCCCATCAGTCTACTGTGTGGCATAAACACACAACCACACCCACAGCCAAACACACTCAGCATCTGTGTCCCCATAACTCTAGGCCTCATTAGCTACAGGCCTGGGGGGCAGTCTTTAGGAGAGGCAGGAGGGTCCAGGGGATGGGGTAGGGTGTACGCTCCAGAGGGACCAGCTGGAGAAATGCAACAAAGAGCCAATTTAGCCTCTGACAAAGAGCCATGCACCCTCTTTCTGTCGGTCTGACACACACACACACACACACACACACACACACACACACACAGTCTCAGATTCCCTGTCCATTTTTTCCAGACACCGCCTGATCCCACTGAACTCTCTCCTCTTACATTCCCAAAATCGATCAGATCCCCCTGCTGAGAGTTCCAGCTCCAGTCTGTCCCTGCGCTGGTCCCACGCCGAGACGCTGACAAAAAAAATCGCTCAATCGCTCAGTGTGATTCACGACGCCAATTAGCTGTGGCAGCCTCCCACAGCACCTGAGCACCATCATCACCTCATTCACACTACAAGTCATCATTAAGTGCTTTTCTACAAGCCCAGTCCCTGCAGCCTCCTCACTTCATCTGCCCACAGTGTATCTAGCTCACTCAGCAGGAATTATAAAAAAATAAAATAAAATAAAAAACACTCTCAACTGAGACTTTAGTTAAAAACACTCAAACTTCTCTTGTCTGATTAGCATGTCTCATAAGAGTGGGATGTTTTATGTACCAGGGGTGGACTAATCACTTGCCTGGGCAACTGAAACAAGCGTGTCTCATGTCTGGACTATAAGAACAGGATTTTTTTTGCTGTAGTTGTTTTTTTCTCCTCCCAATGGTGGTGTGACGCATCTCAATGCTCTAACTCTAGCCCACGCTGCCCGTTCCGAATCCCATCGCCCACTGCACTACACACACCGGTTATTCCGTGATCTTGGTAAAACCATTGTTTCTACTCGTGTACAACAACAATGTACACACTGAATCAGGATTGTGAAGGTATGTGGAAAAACAGATCAGAGCAAATCTAAAATGAATTCCAATCACAATTTCCACATGGAAAAAAGCTGTTTTTTTGTTTGTTTTTTTACTAGAGGTCAATTTTTTGGATTTTTGCCTGTTTTGGGTGTGCCTGTGTTCAGCACTGAATTAAATTTATGATGTCACACTTCGCAGTAGTGGTTAAGGGCTCATATGAAAGTAGACACGTGGGGTTTTAAGAATTTGCTAATTTTTTCACATGTATTTCTTTTCTTTTATTTATTACCTAGCCTAATAGGTTTAAAATGTTAGAACTTTATTGTGGCAGGTGTTTTACTATTCCAAAAAAAAAAAAAAAAAAAAAAAAAAAAAGAAATTTAGTTGTGCTGTCCTTTTCATTTCTGTACCAATGTTATTGTTATTGTATGACTGCGAGAGGCTCGTTCAGAGTTAAATATTTTACACATGAATATAGTCCTAATAACAGACGTCCTAGAAACATGAAACTGCTGGTCTGACAGCTGATTTTACTTCCTCCATCCCTCGCGCTGCGCATACGCTAGATGTGATGTTTAAAAAGTATGTGATTAAACGGCATTGAACGTCTTTTTTGGCAGCGTGAGAAAACTGTAATTGTGCAGAAAAAGAAACCAGTGCTTGCACTAGCTGAAATCGGTCACGGGAAATTTGGATCAGCAAAATTAGACGCGTTCAGATCAGAGGCTATGTCCATATTAATCCGGATAGATCTGAAAACTGCATTTTCGTTTTAAAACTCTTAATCTACACTCCGGCGTTTTCAAACTCGTGCTCATCAACACTGAAACGTCTGAAAACGCTTACATCCCTATACTACACATGCGTAAAAACATAATAAGTTTCGGCTGCGTCATTTCCATCAGGCGTTTATTTAAAAAGTGTACAAAGTGACATCAATCTTTATCGAACGGGATTGCAGGCACAACAACTGTAGTACATCCACTATCTTGTTTGTTTTCAGATGATGGGTCACATGACTAAAAAAATGACATCATTGTTTTTTAATACATCTTTGTTTTCTCAGTCCACACTATATCGAAAAAACGTCGTTTTGGGAGAGCGTTTTCGAAAAGCTCCGTTTTCCCTGGACCAAAATGCGGTCTCACTGTGGATGGAAGGCCAAGGCGTAGAGAACAAGATGTGTTTTCACATTTATCCGGATTGATGTGGATGTAGCCAAAGGATTTGCGAAAAAGGAGCTAAAGGTCATGCTGTTACGGAAAACAGGTTGAATCGCTGAATCAAAATACTGTGTAGTTTGTTGAACTGAATCAATCAGTTCATCAAAAAACAGAAATCGTTTTCAATTAGAAGTGAAAAACGCAAAGGATCATAAAATCATTAGTCAATCAGCCCAAAAGTTTCATATCGTTAGTAACCATCACTGCTTCCAGGCGTAGTATTCGATCCCAGTCCCTGAACGTGGCAAGCTATCTAAAAACAACCACCCCGCATATTTTTGTTTAAATATCTGTAGTGTTATTTGTTTAAAAGACATCTGTTCAATCTGAATAATGTATTTAGATTTGATTGCACCCCTACTATACACTCTACTAATCTCCTTAAAAATGCCAAAAATCCTTCTGTCATAAAAAAACAAAAAAAAAAACAAACAAACACCAAATTATTGGTCCAGTCTTCTAGTAAACCAGGCTTCATTCAGGAGGTTCATTCACTTCTCTAGTCTACCATGGACTGGGTGGTGTTGTGCTTCAGCAGGTTACAATCCTGGAATATTTAGGGCTTGTGTGGGAGTGCAGCAGCATGGGACTTTCCTCTGCTTCCTGCATCCTGATTTGCAGACTAAAATATGGCCTGATGTGCAAAGCTGCTTTAGTCCTGTGCAGTCCTTGTGTCTCTCTCTGAGGTAGGCAGGTCAATATATAATCTGGTCTTAATGGCGCACACACTAAATAACCTGGCAGCTGTGCAAAAAATAAATAAATAAATTAAATAAATAAATAAATAAATCACATGACCCAAACACACTCCAACTCATCTTCATTTCAGTTCTGTTCTATACACTGCAAAATAACCTCCAGTTATTTTCAGAGATAAATGTTCCACTTTAGAGTATACTTATAAGATCAATGGCGCATCCCATGACAGTGACACTTGGCGTACAGAGTTTCGCAGAGTTCGCTGCTGAGAGAGAGAGAAAAGGAAACAAGAGAGACAGAAAAAAACTCGGCGAGGCAGTGTGGACTGAGAGAGTATACATGCTTAGACACTAATGCACCTAATGGAATGGAAAGCCTAAATAATAAATTTGCTATCAGTTGCTGGTCTTAACTCCCGAATCCTGGACGTGTTTATTTCCCCCACCTCAGGCAAACAAACATAAAATCTAGTAGCTAAATATATTTATCTTAAAACAAACAAACAAAAAAAAAGTAGGAGAATTCTGGAAAGGATTGTTACGAGTTGGGCATCACCTTGAGCAAAAAAGTATTTGTACTTATTGTTATTTCCTGCTAAATGTACACTGGTCTGCTGGAAGTAAAAAAAGAAATAAAATAAATTAGGCTAGTACACAGCATGATCAAATATCAAAACTCTCACAGCTATAAAATGAATATGAGCGAGTTTCCACAGAATTGATTTTCCTATGAACTCGGATATTTGAGTCACACAAGGTATTGTGATTTTTCAAAAAGGCACGTCATGTGACATGACAGCGTACATTCAGCCAAAAAGCTCTTCGTTCGAACAAGAGTACAGCTAAAAGGTCTCGCTTACCAACAAACATCACAGCGAAAGACTGTGCAAACTATTTTGTGCTATTGTAATTTCGCCAATTCGAATAGTTTTCTGCAAAAGAAGCACAAAAATACTCCGCAAAGTTTGAAAAAAGCCGCGGCAATATAGAGCGTTTTTGGCCGCAACAATCACAATAAAAATTCTGTGAAATCCTGTAGGGGCTGGTTAGGTTAGAATTGATTTGTAAGTTTCTCCCAGGGGAGGATGTAAAAAAAAAAAAAAACTCATTCAAATACAGAGTAGCACCTTCAAATAATGGAACTATTCCCATTTTTAATCCCAGTTGATTTAATCCCATATGAATAGATTTTATTCAAATTTGTCCAATAAGCGAATGTTTACAATTTACTCTAAATGACCATTCCATGCAAATGTCAATCTTACTTTGAAAAAGTAGCCCAATAAAATTTTTTTTAAAAAGGGGTGGGGAAAACCCCCAAAAAACACTACCACCACTTTCTGATTTGCATTATATGTAGTACTCGCACTCAATATTTTACCATACGATTACTGTGATTTCTATAAAATGCGCATGGATACAGCGCCGGGGTCCCTGTTTCGATCCTGAGCTCAGTTAATTGTGGAGGGTCTTCTCATTTGGGTGTCCAATGGGTTTCCTTCATGTTTTCCAGTTTCCTTTCCCTGTCCAAAAACATACTAGTAGATGGACCAACTTCGTTACATTGAAAAAGTAAAGACTGGTCTGAAAAAAGTCCCATTAACAATAATTCTGTATTGTTGATGCAGGCTGTGAAAGGCTTTGCAGGTCAAATCAAGTTTAAAAGACACATCCGTAACAACAAAACTGCACTAAACCAGCTTTAACCCTTGAGCTGGAACTGACCTGAGATTCATCTCACAAGATACACGGTATCGGCCCCTGAGACACACCTGGCACGAATCTCACACACACCAGGCTGCATGTGCAGTATTGAGGAACGAGATGAAGAACATTCCTACTCTGTGTACTTGGCCTAGCAGAGGAATGTTTACTTTTACATACGAACCCCTGCATAGGAGCATTTACTAAAACGTAGATGATCGCTGTTTATTTGTAATTTGATGCTAATTACGACTTGGCATCAACACACACGCCTACACACACAGGCCTTGCTGAAATGAGCTCATTAATGTGATAATATGAAGTCAAATGTAAACGTGGTTACTGGGCAGTGAGTGCTCTGAGTCACACAGGCAGAGATGCTGTCATGCTCCAAAGTACCACCGCGCGCACACACCAACAGGCGAGGGAGAACGCAGCTGGGAGTGTGTGGCATTGTAACATCGTTCCTTGGTCCCTAGGGCAACAAGACCACTTAAAACTCCAAAAGGTGCTCTCACATACGACAGAAGTGACGCTTTATCATTAACAATCATCATCCGCTCACATCCTGCTCATGCAACTCTCTGAAGCCAGAATTAAAAACTCAAGAGCTTTCAAACGGGTGTGGGTAAAAACATGACACAAAGAGACATTACAGAAACAGTGTCGCCTTCTGCCATGCAAACAGAGTATTCACAGGCTTTATTCCAGGCCCACATCTCTCTACACTTCACGTACAGCTCTACTGATCTACGTTCGAGAAGGTCTAAATTCGAGCAGGTCCGATTTATCGCATTTTACTTTTTATTACATTTAAATTTACTAAATGACTCAAAGTTACCATTATTACAGCTGTATCATGAAAACAAGTCGGTTGCTTTATGTGCAAGATTTGCGCCATGTCCTTCTGATCGCATTCGGTCCAATGCTGCATCGTGTGCTATTTCTTAAGTTTTAATCCTAGATCCCATCTGCGAAGAAGATTGATGTGAACAGCAGCAAGGTAATTTAGGAGCACAGCGTGATATATTTACATTAGCGTATACCATATGTTCTGTGCATGACACAAGATAGATTTTTATTTCATTTAATCCAAATTATTTTTTCAGACTAGAACCAATTATCATTTTGTGATAATGGCAACCTAGAAATATAAAAGGATATCTAGAAGTACAAAAGTGTGTGTGTGTGTGTGTGTGTGTGTGTGTGTGTGTGTGTGTGTGTGCGCGCTCGTGTATGTGTAAGGAGAAACAGAACCAGAGAGAATGAGGAGAATAAGACAGACAGTGAAGAGACAGAAGGAGGTAACGCTGCTGCTGGACTGATACGAGAGCAGCCCAATTGGGAAAAGATCCCAGAGTGACTACAAAGGACACAAGAGGAGCTGGCTCCATGTGAACAGAGCTGCAAGCCAGGGAGAGAGGGGGAGGATGAGTGGAGAGACAGAGGAGGAGGAGGAGGAGGAGGAGGAGGAGGAGGAGGAGGAGAGAGGCCACAGCTGACCAGCTGCTCCCCTTACCAATCAGCACATAGCTTTTAAATCAACACACATAAAAGCCGGCGTGATGGACAGCATGAATAGCACAGGAGGATGCCTGTGGTGCTTATTACAATCAGAGGGAGTGTGTTAGAGAGATAGGGACAAACTCACACACGCGCACAGACCCACCTGTGCGCGCGCGCACACACACACACACACACACACACACACACACACACACACACACACACACACACACACAAGACCATGATTTTTTTAAACCAGCTGTTTATTAGGATCACAGGAGTCCCAGCACTCACTCACCCACCCACTCACTCACTCTCTCTCTCTCTCTCTGTGAGTGTGTCTGTCTGTTTCTGTGCACCTCTCTCTCTCTGTACATCTCTATCTCTGTCTCATTCTGTGCGCATCTCTCTCAGTCACATTCTGTGCGTCTCACTCTGCCTCATTCTGCGAGTCTCTCTCTCTCTCGCTCTGTGTCATTCTGTGTATCTGTCTCTCTCTCCGTGTCTCCCATTCTGTGTCCCTCTCTGTGTCTCATTCTGCACGTGTCAATCTCATTCTGTGCATCTGTGTCTCTCTGTTTGTCTCATTCTGTGCATCTGTCTCTGTGTGTCTCATTCTGTGTCGTTGTCGCTCTCTCTCTCTCCATGTCATTCTGTGCATCCGTCTCTCTCGCTGTATCTCATTCTGTGCATCTCTCTCACTGTCATTCTGTGCATGTCTCTCTCTGTGTGTGTGTGTGTGTGTCTGTGTGTCTCTCTGTGTGTGTGTGTGTGTGTGTGTGCATGTCTCTCTCTGTGTGCATCAGTCTCTCTGTGTGTCTCACGCTATCCGTGTGTGTGTCTCTCTCTCTCTGTCATTCTGTGCATCTGTCTCTCTGTGGGCCTCTCTCTCTCTGATTTTGTGCATTTCTGTCTCCCTCTGTGTCTCCCTCCATGTCATTCTATGCATCTGTGTTTCTCTGTCTCTCTCCATCTCATTCGGTCTCTCTCTCTGTCTCTGATTTTGAGCATATCTATGTCTCTCTCTCTCTGTGTGTGTGTGTCTCGCTCTCTCTCTGTGTGTGTCTCGCTCTCTCTCTGTGTGTGTCTCGCTCTCTCTCTGTGTGTGTCTCGCTCTGTGTCTCTCTCGCTCTCGCTCTGTGTCTCTCTCGCTCTGTGTCTCTCTCGCTCTGTGTCTCTCTCGCTCTGTGTCTCTCTCGCTCTGTGTCTCTCTCGCTCTCTCTGTGTGTCTCTCGCTCTCTCTGTGTGTCTCTCGCTCTCTCTCGCGGTCTCTCTCGCTCTGTGTCTCTCTCGCTCTGTGTCTCTCTCGCTCTGTGTCTCTCTCGCTCTGTGTCTCTCTCGCTCTGTGTCTCTCTCGCTCTGTGTCTCTCTCGCTCTCTCTCTGTGTGTCTCTCGCTCTCTCTCTGTGTGTCTCTCGCTCTCTCTCTGTGTGTCTCTCGCTCTCTCTCTGTGTCTCTCTCGCTCTCTCTCTCTGTGTGTCTCTCTCGCTCTCTCTCTCTGTGTGTCTCTCTCGCTCTCTCTCTCTGTGTGTCTCTCTCGCGCTCTCTCTCTGTGGGTCTCTCTCGCGCTCTCTCTCTCTCTCTGTGTCTCTCTCGCGCTCTCTCTCTCTCTCTGTGTCTCTCTCGCGCTCTCTCTCTCTGTGTGTCTCTCTCGCGCTCTCTCTCTCTGTGTGTCTCTCTCGCTCTCTCTCTGTGTGTCTCTCTCGCTCTCTCTCTGTGTGTCTCTCTCTGGGCATCTCTGTCTTTCGCGGCTTGTCTCACGGTCTCTGTCTCTCTTCGCAACACACGTCTTCCTGAACTTTTAAAACCTCTAAATAAGCAAAAGAATCAATACTTTACATTAAAGCATCCATTACCATTATCGGCTACTGGACTACGACCGCTGCCTTTCTATACACACAAACGTACAGAAACACACTAAAACACACACAAGTGACACGGGGACCCAAGCTAAAACTAAATGGAAGCTATATGGATAATATCAGGGCTTTAAGCTAATCGCTCATATGATTATATCACCTCGCCACTTTATTTCAAATCGACAGAAAACACTATAGAACTTGCGTTTCTTGTGGATAATGTGATATCTTTTTTTAATAAATATTTAATATTATATCCACTTAACTGACATAGCTAATTTATTAGTTAAGGATGATCGTGATCATTATTAATTCATGTAATCAGTTCCATCATCCTGAGACTCTTTCTCTCTCGCTCTCTAAGATGACATTATATAAACATCCTAAGCAGAGGAGGCACAGATGAACCGAGCTACACTTCTCCACCTCAACACACACACAGAGAGAGACAGACAGAATGAATGACACAGCAAATATATATATTACACATTTCACACACAAAGCTCATTTCTTACACAGATAAATATAACGAGGGTGTGTTGGAGATCGAGAGAGTGATGTTTGTCCTTCAGCAGAGGACAGCAGGAAGAGAACTACTGCATGAAACCTCAGCATCGCTGATCGAGCCAAACATAGTGCAAGTACGAACATGCGCGCGCACACACACACACACAAAAAAAAACAATTTCCATCTCCATTGCTTACATATATACACATCCACTGGTTTAATAACTGGGTTATCAAGGCATGTATACGTACACACATTCACACAGACTTTGGAGAAAAGCTTAGGAAATAAACCTATTCAGTAAGGTACAGTCTCTAAAACACACACACACACACACACACACACACACACACACACACTGCAGCAGAGTACTTACAGATAAAAGCGCTGCGATGCATGGTCGGTTTTCAAGGAGAGACTGAGCAAAGGAGAAAATAGCCCAGAGTGAGAGAGAGAGAGAGAGAGAGAAAGAGAGAGAGAGAGAAAGAAAGAAAGAGAGAGAGGCATGGATGAAGAGAGAGCCTGCAGTGTCGGCGTGAAAGAGTGGGTGGTAGCAGAGCTGGTGCTGCTTGCGTCACATTTCATGAATGAAGGGGGCCTGGTGACGCAGGCATGACGCAGCACCACACACACACACACACACACACACACACACACACACACACACACACACACACACACACACACGAGGGAAGGGGAGAGGACCAGAGGAGAACAGGAGAGGAAAAATTTGGGGAACAAGAGTGCTTTTATATCAAGCTGATTGTGTGTGCAGTGTGTGGTGTGTGTGTGTGTGTACGCTTCAATCAGGATCAGACTCCAGCAGTATGCATTTGCATCTTGCATATGTGTCTTGCTTCCAATTTGCACAAGTGTACACAAGTGCCTGAATCCTTCAAGATTTTCTCTCTGCAGCTATTTATAACTGACTGCGCAGCATGCTTCAGCCTCGAACACTGCCCAAAAAAACAACACAATGATTAATAACTGCTCTCTGACGTCAGGGTAGGCTTTAATCAGTGGCACACGGCCTTTTCTGTGAAACTGATCAAGACTGAGTGTACAGAGCTTCTCCTTAAGGCTAGAACACAACCAGAAATAGACCCTGGATCTGCTCAAATGACATAATTACTGTAAACTACATTATAACAAAAGACGTGAAAGACTACACTGGGATAATTCTGTGCCATGAATTATCCATTTGATCTAGCACAATATTTAAAATGCAAGGCATTGTTAAGGATGACACTGTTGTATAGTGCGAAGATTAACACTGTCCCAACTGGAAAACATTAAACAGTAGTTTAATGGTCATATCTGTACATTTTTTGTTTATTTGTGCAGATTGTCGTTGAAATTAAAGTTAGGGTAAAATCAGATCGTCTGAGCAAACTGCTAGCTTTCTGATACAAGAGCTAACTCGATTTGAATTCACATTTAACTCTTTACTGCATGGTGTTGCCATATGGCAACAATTCATTTATCTCCATTTTTTTAATAGGCAATAATGCAAAACTAATATTTTCCTATATAACTGGAAAAAGGTTTTTTTTTTTGGTCATAATAAAAAGACGTCACATGACTTGGAAGTGCGGTTTGCACTTCCTTTTCTGCAATCACATGGCATAGTGAAGATCATCGGAGAGCTCTCAATTATATAAATTTTTCAATATTTAGGCAAAACTACTTAGATGAAAAATTTGAAACACTATTTGAGATAAATTAACATTTACTGGTGGTCATTTAAATCCAATTATATATTTTGAATATTTTATTTAATGGTAAAATGTAATTGCTGCCATATGGCAACAACATGCGATAATGGAACTGTGGTATGTGCAGTCATGAATTGAAACAGGTTTACACTGCAAAAAGACATTAGGCTTCTCTAATAGTATATTTACATTCAAGAGAAAGAATTTTAAAAATACTTCATACAAAACATGTTTAGATCTCATTTTTTTAAATGTATTTTGAGTGAGTAAATCCATCCACCTTTCTAGACTTTCCTTTTAAGACATACTAGGTGGCAAAAAATGGTCTGGAAAATGCAGTAATTGTAATCTCAGACATTTGTGTTGTTATTTTCGACTATATGATACATCTTGCACCATTATACATTGTTGCCATATGGCAACAATTTACCAACTACATCCCCCCCCTCCCCATTTTTATTTTATTTTATTTTATTTTTTACATATTTTTATTACTTTTTAACTAATTCAAGTAAATGTTCGTGCATCATAAGATATAACAGCCAATCATGTTTCAACAGGCAAATGTCCTGAGATTACACAGCTTAACAGAAGAAATTGGTGGGGGTATGTTAGGGGTGTTTCCAATTTGCATATTCATAGAATCTACGTTTCTACCCTGGTGAAGAAATCTAGGCATGTGTTTGTACAGTTATTTATGCTGACATTTATGTTAAGCAAATGGTTATTCAGTACAGGTCTTCAAAACCAACTGGCTAAATATCCCTGGATGTATTTTTTTTAATCTTTAAGCTATGAGGGTAGTGAGTAATTGCAAATAAACAAATGTCTCAATTGTAAAACATTCACAGTGACTATGTAAGCTGACTGGCATCTCTCAATTGTCCATAGTGTGTGAATGGGTGTCTCTGTGCACGATTGTGCCCGTCCAGGGTGTCCCCAGCCTTGTGCCCTGGGAGTCTCCTGGGATAGGCTCCAGGTGCCCCGTGACCCAGTGTACGATAAGTGGTACAGAAAATGGATGGATGCATGGATGGACTGATCCAAATCGCCCAATCCTAACACCCTGAACAATGACACTGAAGAGTCCATCAAATATCTATTATTTAAATGTATTTATTTTAATGATCATAAACTGTGTTTTTTTTTTTTTTTAAAGGTCTGGTAATTATCATGCTTAAAGGAGACCAATTATGAACCTTTTTACAAGATGTAATATAAACCTCAGGTGTCCCCAGAATGTGTCTGAAGTTTCAGCTCAAAATACCCCACGGATAATTTATTATACCATGCTGTAAATGCCCCTTTTTTTGGGTGTAAGCAAACACACACTGTTTTCTTGTGTCTCTCTTTAAATGCAAATGAGCTACTGATCCCCACCCCCTTTCCGGAAGTGGGCTATGCATTTACAGCTCGTGCTTCGCATATTACGGCAACAACAACTCAGGAGAACCAATATGGCCGACAGTATAAATACCGGTGTTCAGCCCTATATGTATGAATCAGAGTCGGACATTGATGAAGGAGAGACTCTGACAGAAGTAACAACTGTGAGAATAAACCAGGAGGTTTCCGAATGGTTACTCCGTGAATACAATCAGAGACAATGTTAACTTTAGCTGCATTAGCCGTGGAATCTGCTAACAAGCACGTTCGGAAAGGCTATTTGCAAACATTCACAAAATATAGTGCATACTTACATCTTCTGGATATGAAGCTGGATCATGAACAGTTGGTATTGATCCATTCATAAGGAATCAAATTTTTTTTAGCTAATCTTGCTTTATATTGACCCTCGTTCACAAAGCAGTCTGGTGTGAAAGGATTCTCCCAAACATACGAATTGAGGTATTTTTTCGGAGCACATTTCCTTCAAAATAAAACTTCTCCACTGGGTCTTCAGTGGCTCTGATGCTGGGAATACATGAAAACTCATGATCATTTTTACAGCCAACAACAGAACACTTACGAAGCCATTCATAACAATGGAAGAGACCAAGGAATATAGCTGTGATGTGCAGTAAACGGTTGTTGAGCTTTACAAAATGGGAAGTGGCTATGAGAAAATAGCACCAGCTTTGAAAATGCCCGTTTCCACCACCAGGGCAACAATGAAGAAGTTCTAGTCAACTGGAAATGTTATGAATCAACCTGGAATTGGACGCGTGTCTATATTGTCTCAATGCACTATGAAGAGGATGGTTCGAGTGGCCACAAAATCTCCAAGGATCACAGCTGGAGAGTTGCAGAAGTTAGTTGCGTCTTGGGGCCAAAAAGTCTCCAAAACTACAATCTGAAGTCACCTACATCACCACAAGTTTCTTGGAAGGGTTTCAGTTTGCCAACTTCAAATGGGGATCGGGTTCTATGGTCAGATGAAACCAAAATACAGCTTTTTGAAAATAAAAACCAGAGGTGGTTTTGGCGCACACAGAGGTAGCCATATGGAAAAGTACCTCATGCCCATGGTTAAATATGGTGGTGACTTTTAATGTTTTGGGACTGTTTTTCTGCCAGAGGACCTTGACATTTTGTTAGGATACATTTTTCCCCCCAGCTGCCAGAATTCATCTGCAGTGACATGTGACGGGTTTTTCCCAAACTAATCACACACATGCTCAGGATGAGGGAATGTAATCAGTTTAACTACTGCCAAACAAACACTGGTGCAGGACTACGTGCCACCATGCACTTTCCTGTGGAACTGCTGTGGCTAGGCCCGGTTTTGTACAGAGACATTTTAAACTTGCCTTTTTTTCCTACTACTCCTGTTTCTATTGTATTAATAAACCATGCAAAACAAAACTAACCTCCACCAGGCTTCTTTTTCCAGCAAAGCTTAGACATGAACAGACTTAAGTGCTTTAGCGATAAAGAAAAATCTTGAGTTTACATGGAACAACAGGTGGCTATTAAATTATATACCATCATCACATTGACTTGATTTCTAGCTCCTGGTTAGCTTCGGAAAGGAAAATCAATCTTAAATGACTTGCACATTAACATGTGATCTCTGGTGGCATCCAATATTTACTTTGTTGGTTACATGTTGGTGTACTTTCATTTGGTTAATAGTTACGTACATTTTCCACAACACTGTGCGCCTACCTGCTAATAATGGTGCAGCAGCGCTTTAGTCTTAGTCTCAATCAGTCCAGCCCTCTCACCTCTACACGCTGCTCAAACAGATCAGCTTCCAAAGCTTCAACTTTCATCCTAATACTGCCATCATGCTCGTCATCTCATTTTCATCTTATCATTTTGAGTCCAAAGTTTGCAGTCTCCACTACTTCTATCCTGGATGTATCATTAATGACACCGAATGTCAGTGAAAAAGTTTTCAGAACCTAACAGCAAAATATGGCCATTATCCCTTACATTTGAGACTTTGATGGGTTTTTTTTTCCACTTATTAAATGTCACTGTAACTGCACATGCAATGTCTCTATAATCTCATCGCAACAGACAACTGCTGACAGAAATAAATAACAAATACAGCAAATTAGAACCACTCAAATGAAGACATCAATATAAACTAGAGATGGCACCAATCCAATCAGGAACCCAATATCGGCATCAAGGGGGAAAAAATGGCGGATCATATATCTAAACCGGTAACAAATGCAGCGATTGGAATTGAATTTTGACAAGAAATTTATTTTTGGAACCGGAAACGTTTACATATTAAACAACTTGATTTTTTTTTCCTGTCTTTTTTTTTTTCTTTATAGGGCGTATTGTATTTACACTTACATGTGTGGGAAAAAGTTTAACAGTGACGTTGGGTATCAACTGATACTCAAGGTTTCAATAAGGTATTGAACAAAATGAGGTATTGCATAAACATATGTAATGTGTTTCAGGGTGTACTCCTCCTTTAAGTGAGTGAGTATGAAGCTGTTGTAAAATATATTATTCAAGTAAGCAGCGTTTTTTCCCCATGGATAAAAGTTGCAAGAAAATGTGTTACAGTATAGCTAACTAACTGCTTTTACTGGATATAATGCAGTGTTATGATTACAGTGGAGGTTTTGTACACACATTAGCTGCAGAATTGTGGGCATTCAAGCTTCATGCTGCAGGTAAGCCTCTGGCTGTGGAATCTTCTGCTCAAGGTTATCACAACCACCACAACCCTCATGAAATACACAAACAATCGACCTGAATAATCCAGTTTATGGTAGACTGCTGCAGAACTGGTAGATCCAGGAAACTTTCTCCGATCAGCCATAACATTAAAAACACTGACAGGTGAAGTGAATAACATTATCTTGTTTCTATATTACCGGTCAAGAGGTGGGATATATGAGGCACCAAGTGAACAGTCAATTCTCAAAGTTGATGTGTTGGAAGCAGGAAAAATGGGAAGGCGTTAGAATCTGAGCGACTTTGGCAAGGCCCAAATTGTGATCGATAGATGACTGGGACAGGGCATCTCCGAAACGGCAGGTCTTGTGGTGTGTTCTCGGTATGCAGGGGTTAGTACTTACCAAAAGTGTGTCTCTGTGTTTCTACACAAAAGTAGAACTTGGCTTTAAATATTACTACTCATTCCTTTCCCTTAGTTTGTATTAATGCACTTAACTAGCTGGTCACGCATTATTACATTGTTGGCCATCACTTTTTAGCCCAGTTTCCAGACAACCAAAGCATGGGACTGGTTGTTTCCAGTTCCCTGGTAGGCTAGCTAATGAATTTATCATTTGTCCTCCTTTGAGGAAACACATACGGTAGAAGCACATGCACAAAGTGCACTTCACAGGCACTTAATTTCTCATCAATCACGTATGAAAGCTGACAGACTTCACAGCGTGACTGCTGACATTTTAACTGTGATTATTTACTCCAGAATGGCAACAAAACAGAAGACCTTTACCTGTGGTGAGGCTGGTCAGCATGTCTTACAGCTACATCTGAAGAAAGCTCAGATTCAAAGCTCTTCTTCTTAGCTCTCTGCACTTTCCACTTCACCTGCAAACATACAAACAAAAGGCCAGAGGTCACAGGCCAGAAACCACAATCTCAGGACTAGAAAGGGAAAGGAAGCAGTTATTTCTATCATCTGTGTTGACTGCAAAGACTAAGAGGTGAGTCTGTGTGGGTTTGTGTCTTGAATCAACAATGGCACAGTATAGAGCCATAATGCAGGGAAAGCCCAGATCTAAATATAGACTCAGATCCTCCATAGACAAGAACAAAGTACAAAGACAAGAGAAAAGGGAGATTCCAGGGATTATAAGCAACAATAGACATCAAGACAGATTATACCACAGCACGGCTGAGGTCATGGACTCAGGTCCTGAGTCTGATCGGTTACAAGTTTTATATTAACGTGCTCATTTATTGTTGTTTTCTCTAGTGACAGACATTCTCAGGGACCTGAAATAATAATAAACTGATTCAAAGGCTGTGTCATTTAAAGAAAACCAAACATGATCCTTGATATGCCAAAGCAGTCTGGAAGAAATGTATTTATAGAAGGAGTCCCCAGTGTCAGCGCTTTAGAACAGCAAGTTTGAATATCAACATTCCTTTCCTTTTGTTCAGACAGCTCTCAAGATGATGTGAGCCAAATTTGGTGAAGTTTGGACAAAATTTGGAGGAGGAGCAGCAAAAATGGCAGTTAGATGCAAGCATTTTTAGCATGTTACTGTAATTTTTGATCAGTGTATGGTATTGGCACAAAAATTGTTGCAGTGTCTCAGGTTATGGTCCTGAGATGCTAACAAAGTTTTGTTTCAGTGTGCAAACTTGTTTGGTAGCTTCACTGTCAGATTCATTGGCGCATTATGGGCAAACTGTTTGGAGTATCGAGATTCTTTAGATATCTTTTGTGAGGCTTACTCTGAAGATGATGTGTGCCAAAGTTGAACTTGTCTCAACCCAGGGAGTCCAGGGATGCCTGGCTTTTAAATTGTGGACACAGGGTTAAAAAGTTATGACTATAAAAGTCCAAATTAGGCTCAACTGTGACCCAATCGTGGTGCTAGAGCATTGGCAACACTTGGACCAAATTTGGACAGAATGTTCGTTATTCCCATCCCAATCAGTGTGCCAAATTTCACAACTTTTACTAGATGGTTCTATGGGCTGCCAGACACACCCTAGCCAGAAGATACAGAAGAATATTAAGAAAAGGTAGAAGAATATTCGGATGCCTAGGCACCTTTGGTGCTTGGCCCCTTTAAAACAAATTATTATTTTTTTAAAAATCAGGCCACATAAAGCTTGCGTGTTGATTATTTTCCTATAACAGCATGTCCCATCATGTTCTTAGTTTGAAAAAGTATAGAGTGTAAAAGTTAATTTAACTGATTTAAATCTTATACAATATGACAAATATATCACGATTCGCAAAGACATTTCTATGATGCATGATATGCATCGCAATATAGCCTATAGGTTTGTTACAAACTGCCAGTAAAACAGTAGTTTTGCATTAAAAAAAAAAAACACACAGTTTAATGATACTCTATCTAATGTCTATAAAATTATAAGATTTTAACATTTTGCAATTTTATGGATTTTAGGAAGTATAAGAGTTTAACATCAAATCAGCTGCCTCAAGCCAACGTTTATTCTAAAAAATAAATAATAAAAAGATACCACAATATCAATATTACAACGTCATATCACCTGGTCCTACTCAAATCTGCACACTCATAACAAACATCAGACAAGAAAAAGGCTCTGAAATGTGCAGGACATTGGCAGCAGCGTGTGCTTTACAAGGCCAATGCAAAAATGTTATTTACTGAACCTTTAACCTATCAGACAGAAAGGCAAACAGATGAATTCAGCAGATATTAGGGAAGTCTAGTCTCGACTAGACAGGAGAGGTGAACGATTGCTCTATTGTAGGACTGTGGTAATGAACAGCTGCTCATGCCTGACACAAACCTCTGGGGTACGTGTGTGCGCGTGTGTGTGTGTGCGCGTGTGTGTGTGTGAGAGAGTGAGTGAGTGAGTGAGAGAGTGAGTGAGAGAGAGGGGGGTGCTTAAAATGAGGGGAGCACCATGTTTAATCGCCTGCTCCCCAGCCACACCCTAAGGGGCTGGTGTGTGTTCCCTAGTCACTCCACATGAGCAACGAAATAAGCCATTACATTAAAATAAGTCATTTCACACATGACTGCTGCTGTCTTTGTGATTAATGTTGAATAGTAAATGAAAGTGGATCGGCCAAAACATACACCTCATGCTCGGTTTTGTGGAATTTCGCCATGAAACCAGCATTTATAGACTTAGAATTAACTTTCATTACAAAAGAGCTCATACACATCGATGATTGTGTTGTGTATGATTCACATGAAAGTGGTGCTAGTGTCACGTCTGATTCATTAAAAAAGTGAAGTGTTGAATAAATACCTAATTATTTTAATGACATGCTAAGAAAATGCATAGTTAGGAGCTACTGAATCAGGAATTTTAATAACCAGGAAGTCTGCTAGTTGTAATTCACCAGCTGCTGTATTAGTTCTGCTTGGATGAGCAAAGAACAAATAAGAAAATAAATATTCCACCTGGACACTATAAGGGAGATCAGACTGCATGATTTTATTCAAATGATATACTTGTAATCAGAGATGGCACCAATTTGATACCCAGGATCAGTTTTGGTTTTTATAAATAAATAAATAAATAAAAATTAATTAAAAACAGTGGATCAAATATCAAGAGAAAAATAAGAATGAATCTGATCTGATCCTGTAACAAATGGAAGAGAGTGGAACTGCATTTGACAGTTTAAAAAAAATAAAAATAATGATTATATTTGCAATAAATAATTGTGTGACAACACCATGCACACATGCTCAGATCTACAATGACTTAGAAACCAACGTAGACACATTATTATTTCACTAAAACATTGTTATCTTGCTGACACTACAACACCAACTTTTCATACCGAAACTTAAAAAACATCCCCAGACGTTACAGGTACAAGAGTTTGGCCTCTAGTTGAATATTGGCTAAGAATTCTGGGAGTTTGTCTGCGGTACGAGAGTGCAAGCGGGCACGCTCATCCTGATGGACAACATGGCTGGGATTCCAAAGCTCTTTCTATCCAAACACACCATTGGCAGCAAAACTGACATCATAACAATAATTTAAAAAAATAATAATAATAATAATAATAATAATAATAACACATACCACCCACACACACACACACACACACACACACACACACACACACACACACACACCACCTGCATTCAGTCTTAGATCTTGACACAGTATGTTCAACCTGACATGCAGCCTATTATGTAATAGTGTTTCAGGGACTTTCCAGCTTGTTTCTCTTTATTGCACACTCCAGGCCGTGTCCTCAAAACCACAAGCGGGGTCTAATCCACCTTAACTTCTCTAAAAAGTATTCTCAGTCCTACCACCACTGAAAACAAAATATGCGATTCAGCTTTTATTTGGAGATAAAAGTGGTTAAAAAGCCGTCTCTCTCACGTCAGGCTGCAGTCGCTGGCTGAAAGAGAGACAGCCGTGTGCCAGCTCTGTTACACTCTCATTACTATTTCAGCAAGATAGGAACATGTGTACCGATAGCTCCTGTGTCCCTTGCATGAAATTCTCACACACACACACACACACACACACACACACACACACACACACACACACACACACACACACACAGGTCCTATGTCTCTAGCATGAATAAGACAAAACCAGAATAGGGAGGAATTTGCTCTGCTCTACTAGTTATGGAAAACGTGCCTTAGGTTAGACGATACGATTATATAAATATCAGTACCGCAATAAATTATATAACTTTTATACACACACACACACACACACACACACACACACACACACACAAATATCAACTCCAGTGTTATTTGCAGTAACAGCGGATGAGGCAGCAGACAGGATGAATAAAACCACCAAGATGGCAAAAAAAAAACAACAACTATGAGTACAGGTTTTGATAAACATTGTGGTACATCACATGCAGTGAACATGTTTGTTCCATGCCTCATACTCTTATACTGCTCTGCTGGTTTTCTCAGAGGTACTGGAGCCTATCCCAGAGGACTCGGGGCACAAGGCGAGGGATACCCTGGACGGTCCATCGCAGGACACGCACGCGCACACACGCGCACGCACACACTGTGGACAATTAAGAGATGCAATCGACCTACAACACATCTTTGAACTTGGGGAGGAAACTGGAGTGCCTAGAGGAAACCCCTAAAGTACGGGGAGAACATGCAAACTCTGCGCACACAGGCCGGAGGTGGGAATCGAACCTTCTACCACGGAGCTGCGAGGCAGACATGTAACTACTAAACCACTGTGCTTCATAAGAGAATTATTTGGTTGCAAGTTGAGGCTGCTGGTCTTAGAACACATAACACAACATGCTTGCTAGCAGCCATTTTAGTCCCATTGCGACAAAAACGGAAGTGAAACTTACGGGATAGCTACAAATACTATAGTGTCGATGGGAAACTGTAACCAAAACATGTTAAAGGACTGAAGAAAATGATTACCTCAAGCTTCCCCCCAAGAACGTTTGTGTTTACGCAACACTGTTCTGCATGACTTCAGATCATGCTGATTAAAAAAATAAATAAATAAAATAAAATTATACACATCACAGGTCTATCGTTAGAGGATCTTCATCACCTATATAATCTGGCATGGACAACACAATCACAGTCTGTTATTGAATTCAGCCAAGCTTTTATTGTGATCATGGCATACAGCGTGACAAGTAAATAGCTCAAAAGACCTCTGAAATCGAAATCAGACTGAAATCTGGCTTTAGAGGACAGCAGTAATGTATCAAGGATAAGTCTGATAATCAACTCTGATAACTGGATGAATATAAATTTCGTACCTCTTCAGTCACTGATCACCTGCAACAAGCATTTTGAAGCAAAAGCATAGAATAAATAACAGCACTGCATTCAGAATTCAGTGATTCGCGACAACGCCACACACTTATCAATCCCCACACTCAGACGTGCACAATACAGAACATATCAAATGCAATCAAGTCCTCTGGTGTTTTGCAGTGGTTCAACACAGGCAACACACCCTCTTCAGACATGCCGGAGTCAGATATGGTGCTCACAGATTCCCCTGTCCTGGGAGTTATGTAACCAGGTTATAAACCTGTGTCCAATTCCACATGGCCTGAAAATCCAATCTCAAGTCCAACCTCTGTGTCAACAACTAAATGAGAGTATGGAGAAGGAAAAGCAATACCGCCCTACATGAAATTCATGCAATTCATACCACAGCAATGGCGAGGATCGAGAAGGATGCTGATTTAAGAGTGAAAAACAAAGATCTGACAGGACAGCAATCTGGAGAACTGACCCTGCCTTTGAAAAAAGACTTTATTAGAGGTAGATGAGGCAGCAACAGAGATGGGATGAATGCTAATGAAAAAGGAAAGGACAGAATGACAGGAAAGGGATGGATGGAGAAAGAGCCCGTGTGTGTGTGTGTGTGTGTGTGTGTGTGTGTGTGTGTGTGTGGTGTTAATGTGCTCCCTATGAGGCGCTGCAGGCAGGAGTAATTATAGCAGCACACTGACCTGTGACGAACGCTACAGCAACAAAAGGATCATCTAAACACCGGTACAGGAGAATACACACATGTAGCAGCATCTATATCACCTCAACACCAATATACAGATCTCCACATGGTGCTAATATATAAACATACAAACATACACACATTAATCTCTCACGTATCATCATTTCAGGTTTCAGTGCTACTGCAATTAAAACAAAAAGTACCTATACTTTCATCTACTCAATAAATCAGGATTGAATAGATTAGAAAATTCCCATCAATTTACCCTGGTAAAATACCAGAAGGCTTACAGTTGTGCTCATAAATTTACACACCCCTTGCAGAATCTGCAAAATGTTGATAATTAATAAAAAGAAAAAAAAAAAGAAAAGAAAAAAAAAAAGAGAGAGGGACCATTAAAATTTTTTTTATTATTTAGTTCTGGCCTGAATAAGCTATTTCACATAACAGATGTTTACATACTGACCAAAAGACACAATACTAACCGAATTTACGCAAATGAACCAGTTCGAAAGTTTACACACGCTTGATTATTAATCCTGTGTGTTGTTACCTGGATGATC
Organism: Ictalurus furcatus; assembly: GCF_023375685.1. Classification (NCBI taxonomy): domain Eukaryota; kingdom Metazoa; phylum Chordata; class Actinopteri; order Siluriformes; family Ictaluridae; genus Ictalurus; species Ictalurus furcatus. The sequence continues at coordinate 27,142,898 of NC_071260.1, read as the reverse complement.
CATGACTGTGTTTATGTTTTGTGATAGTTGTTCATGAGTCCCTTGTTTGTCCTGAGCAGTTAAACTGCCCACTGTTCTTCAGAAAAATCCTCCAGGTCCTGCAGATTCCTCGCTTTTTCAGCACCTTCTGCATATTTGAACCCTTTCCAACAGCGGCTATATGATTTTGAGATCCATCTTTTCACACTGAGGACAACTGAGGCACTTCTGAATAGGATGATCGGTGTAAATTGTTATTATTTTGTTTAAAGATCTTTTTTTTCAATTTAGTACTGCATTTCAGATGCTAAAGAAGGTATTTACATGTTTCCCAGAATAAAAAAAACAGTTTAAAAAACAGGGGGTGTAAATAAAGTTTACACCCCCCGCGTCTTAATCTATCATGTTACCTTCTTGAGCATCAGTGAATGTATGCATTTTTTGTACTAGTTGTGTACGAGTCCCTTAGTTGTTGATGCCTCTTTTTTCTTTTTTTAATTATTAACATCTTGCAGATTCTGCAAGGGGTATGTAAATTTATGAGCACAACTGTATTTGCATACTGAGACATGATTGGCTCCTGTGTTTTATTATGTAATAATACTCTCCTATCATATTTCTAAATGGTAAACTGACATTTCTAGCTCTTTTATACGTTTTTAAATCAACAAACAAAAAGTTCTATAAAATTTCTGGGAACCTTAGCACGCTCAGCCTTGACTTCAAAATAAAGCAGGGTAAAACAAACTTACAGAAAAAACAATTCTCTGACTGCATATGGAGCCTCTTTTCTTGAACAGCCTAAGATGCTGCTCATATCTAGGCAAAATAGTGTAACCAACCCTAATGAGTTCCCAAGCTTAACCCAACAACATCTGCCTAAAGCTTACGGACAATAAGACCCTGCCCCTAACCCTCTCAGATGACTATGGTCATGAGCAGGCAGTATCAAATACAAATGCTTAGATTGAGTATGCACAACTTGCTAGACAGCAGATCCAGAGACTTCAGCTTGGGAAAACAAACATTACAATTCAGTTCATTACGAAGAGCGTACATCCGCTGTTGAAGAAGCGCAGGAATCACCATTATTATGGATTTATGACAAATATTTTGAGTGAGAGATTTCCAAGAGACTCCTGGTACATGGTGGGGACTGAAGATGAGTGTATGAGCAAATCTGCTTCAATGGAGGCTCTGAGAAAGCCTACACAGCCCTAACCCTGGGGAGAGGAGGAGAGAGACAGCATCATTACTGAAATGTCACTCAGCAGGAGAAAGAAAAAAAAAAGAAAGAGATTGGAGCCCTTGTGAGGAGAGTGAGGAGGAATGGAGGGGGAGGTGAGGAAGTCAGACACACAGGGAGAGACGAAGGGGCAGGGAGGAACACACCACCACTTTGGTCAATGGTTTGCCTTTTGTTTGGTTTCCGCTTAAATGCTGAGCAGCACGGAAAATACAGTACCACTGCAACACCAGTGTGCGTGCGTGCGTGTACACAATGCATGTTAGCAGTTCCAGTAAACAGTTGTTTACTTTGATTGTTTTGATCAAGCTGAAGGATGTTTTACACATCAGAATACAATTTAACTGTTTCCTCTCAAGCTGATAGGGAACATTAAACACAATGAAGTGTACAGAATTCTATATAATAAAAAAAAAAAAAAACCCTCTGTTCAACAACACTGTGTTGTGATGAGGGGAAACAATTCCTGTGGTGAGACATTAATACTTCCCATTACTGGGAAAGTTATACAAATTGGTTACATGACATCATGACTGGGTAACATCATCATATCGGGGAAGGCATTTAATCAACAACCCGGGATGATCGGCAATCATCAAAAGAGAGAAAATGAAGGCAGCAGCAGCAGACAGTGAAAGCGAGACAGGCAGGACGGTGTCTCTCCGGGGGGAGATTAAGGAACTGGTCTCTGGTGCCAGCGTATGCAAAATTAAGTACACTGATGTTGCTTTGATACTAGACTCAAACCCTGCTTTGCAATGTCACTAATAAACAACTAAAACACCCTGGACCACAGAGACATAAACATTCACTGTATTTAATTTACCATGCTTTATTAAAAAATTAATTTGGTCATCCCTGCTCATGTTCTCGGTGTCTGCTCACTGTTCTTCAGAAAAATCCTCCAGTTCCTGCACACGGTGAGCAGGTTAACTGCTCAGGACAAACAAGGGACTCATGAACAACTATCATAAAACATAAACACAGTCGTGGATCATCCAGGTAACAAAATTAAGTGTATGTAAACTTTTGAACTGGTTCATTTGTGTAAATTCAGTTATTATTGTGTCTTGTGAACTATATGTAAACATCTGTTATATGAAATAGTTTATTCAGGGCAGAACTAAATACTTTTTTTTTTATTATTATTTTATTTTTTTTTACATTTACAGGTTCTGCAAGGTGTATGTAAACTTATGACCTCAACTGTATGAAGAACAGGACCTTGTAGGTTTTCAGATTTTTCTTTCAGAAGTGGAGTTGCTCCTGGACATCAGGTCAGCATGTGTGCAGCCTGTTACACGACCTATTTACAAGCGACTCGGTGAAGCGCATGAAGGTGTCATTACATAATAATCAGATGCATTTTCATGTGAATGCAGAAATTATGAAAATATCTCTCTCTCTCGCTCGCTCTTTAATTTAACTTCTCCCTCGCACTCTCCGTCTCATTCTCTCGAAGTTCAATCATTATTATCATTAGAAATATGCTGGTGGGTAAAAACGTAAAAAGAAAAAGAATCACTTTCTTATATGAGCTCTTTCTCAGTCTCTCTCAAGGCAAAGTCATGTCAAAATTTTGCTTAATTGGCATGACAAATATTAACATTTGTATTGCCAAAGCTTGGATACAGACTCTCTCTCTGTATTATAATTAGAAAAATGCTAGTGGTTAAAAACCCAAGGCCAAAAAGAAAGAAAGGAAGGGAAAAAAAAAAAAAGGTCTGTCCATTTGTCTCTCTCTCTCTCTCTCTCTCTCTCTCTCATTACACTCATTACTCAAACCATCCTCTTCCCAGTGTATTGAGACACATCCAATTCCAGGTTGATTCATAACATTTCCAGTTGACTAGAACTTCTTCATTATTGCCCTGATGGTGGAAATGGGCATTTTCAATGCTTGTGCTATTTTCATATACCCACTTCCCATTTTATGAAGCTCAACAACCTTTTGCCGCACATCACAGCTATATTCCTTGAGCTTACCCATTGTTATGAATGACTAAGGGAATGTGTTGCCTCATATTTATACCTCTGTGAAACAGGAAGTCATGATCGAACAATTTCCTGTTCCGTGTCACCCAGGTGTACAAAAGAAAATTACAAATATGGGAATATACTTCAAATATATTTTTCTCATAGGAATTCATTGGGGTGCCAGTAATTGTTGCACACCTATATTTAATAAAGACTTTTTTTGTGATAAACCTATGCTTTGTTTGCAATTTGATACCCATGAGAGCAGAGTATTTGTGAATATTTTGAACAAAAGCTCAAAAGGTTAAACAATAAAGAGAATTTTTCCACAGCCTTCTTTGCTCATATTTACCAAGGGTGCCAATATTAGTGGAGGGCACTGTATACACACACACAGTCCTACCTCTCTGTCTTCTTGCTTCTCTCCCTTGCTCTCTCTCTCTCTCAGTTTGTCTTTATGTCTCTCTCCAATTTCTCAGTTTATCTCGATCTCTCTAAAAACCTCCAACAAAAGAACTGCCTTCCTACATGATCCAAATTACACATGCATAACCACAAAACCTCCATTTTCACCATCATTGACTGTCTATCAATAATACATGTGAAATACATAATATTTACAGATACTTATTGGTCAAACCAGTGCAGAAACCAGAGTGCCTGCTGCGTTGGAGACGACGTGCATGGTACACAACCCAGTGCACTCATACTCTGGAAATGACCTTGTAATTCTCGCTTACGTTCGTCTGTGCAAACTGGACTGGACAGGCAACGTCTTGTTACTGTCAGCCATCTTTACTGATCACACGTCTTGATGTGCTAACTCACGCTGCCAGACGAACAGATCTTACAGATCTATGGGATTTAAATTTGTGACAAAATTATTGAACGTAACTTTTCAAGAAAGGAACAATGAGAAAAAAGAAGAACACTGAAACTGAAAACAGAACTCTGTGGCAAAAATTTAACATTGCCTTCAAATAAATAGTGTTCTTTAACAGTTTTCTAAGCATCGTTTTCGCTAATCGTGGTTTATGAATGCGCTGCCGGAGTTTTCAGTCACGCTTTCAAAGTTTTCGTTTATGCTCCGCCCGTTTACCTTCACCATTTGGGCACAAACCTCCCATGTGGGCGGGGCTTAATAGTGATTTACTCTCATTGGCTAGTGAGAGTTGGATCGACAGCTCCCTGACCTAGAAGTAGAGACATGAATTTTGGAGAGCGTTCTGGATGTGGTTCTCTGTATAGTTATAGTGTTTGTATTTTGTAGTGGAAATGACTTCCTTACTTAGTCAGTATATTTGTTCTTAATTAAGATTTGAGGTTTGGGTAGTCTCATTTGACTATTTTATTCCAGTTGAGATCCCCGGAGCGGCACTGAGCGTCGTCGTCATCCTCCTCCTCCTCCTCCTCAGCTGGACACTCGAGCTGTCGATCTAAATCTCACTAGCCAATGAGAGTATATCGCTGTTAAACCCACACGAGAGGTCTGTGCCAGAATGGCGAGTGTAAACTCTGGCAGTGCATTCATAAACCATAATCAGCAAAAATGAAGCTTAGAAAACTGTTAAAGAACGCTGTTTATTTGAAGGCCATGTTAAATTTTTGCCACAGAGTTCAGTTTCAGAGTGTTTTTCTTCTCCAACTGTATATTTTTGTTTGTTTCTTGAAAAGTTACGTCCAATACTTTTGGCACAGATTTAACTCCATACAGATCTCCCACTGCATAAGTACATCACAACAAACAACCAACTTCGTATCTCACAGCCAAACACAGCGCTTCTCATATTACAAGCTATCTATGATAGCTTTTCACATGAACTCAGAGGCACAAATTCGAAGAAGAGTTTGGTTCCAGGGAAATTGGGTGTCACTGTGCGAAAAGAGAAGTGTGTGTTTATTCAGCCCACAACAAAAAGCTTGCAATTTAAAGGTGGGACTTTCACAGTTTTTAGATGGGATTGGTTAGAATTTGTCTTCTAGTCCATAATGGGCATGCACATTGAATTTAATTTGTTCTGACAACATGATGCAAAAACATGCACTTTTTTTATTGCACACGTCAGCACTGCATATACCAAAAGCAGTCGAATTAAAATAATACAGAAATCAAAACAGATCACAAACACTCTTTCCAGACTTCTCATGTGAAAAGACTGAAGTGAAAGGGAATATATACAATTATATTATACTTCAAGTTAAAAAGAGGCTTGAACATGCTAAAAATAATAATCCACCAGTTCTAGGAACCAAAATAATGTTAAAGTGAAAACAATGAAAACCTTATACAGAGCTCTTGGGGAGGTTATAAATGACTTATTAAAATGCAACACACCTTCTCTAAAAAATTTTTTTTTTAAGTCATCCAGAGAATATGACTTACGAATTCCGGAGAATTTACGAGATATTTAAGTTTAAAACATGATCCTGAAAGTGGCTACCAGCAACTGGTGACTATTCAGGTTACAATTATATACAAGCTGAGCCACATCAGCAGGATGACACAATAAACAAGGGAGTCGTGAAGTGCTGTTTTATGCAGCTGCTCCTAAAGGAAATCTATCCGATCGTAATCAAGATAACCGAATCGCTGAGTTAAGAGAAAGCCCTGCATCTGAAGTCAAACTGGACACAAATCAACAGTATCAGGGAACAACAGGGGATTTTACTGTTCCATGAACCAGTAACACAAGTTTCCAATGTTGCTCATTCAGAAAATGAAAATATTTAACATCAGCTGTGTCTCAAATATGTAGAATATTTGAACAGAGTTAAACGTGCGGATTTTCCCTAAAACCGAATGCAATCTGCTTTTCCACCACCCTCATCATCATCATTCATCTTAATTAAGTGCTTTATCCTGATCAGTGTTGCAATAGAGCCAGAGAACGGAATTTGTGGTGAACCTGGAGCCGGTGAATCTCAGGAACACTGGGTGTGAGACGGGAATACACCCAGGATTACATGCCAGTCAATCACAGGTCACCATGCCCGAGCACACACACACACACACACACACACACACACACACACACACACACACACACACACAAGCTGCAACAACTAATCAATAAAATGGATAATAATCGATAATGAAAATCATTGTCAATTAATCTCACTGTCGATTAGTTGTTCTGCGCATGGCATGTTTACTCATTACATTACTTCGTTTCCGAAAACATGCATCGGGGAGTAAATACTAAAGTTGTGTCCGAAATTAAGTACTAGGTAAGATCATTTCAAATGGATCACTAGCGGTTTTTTACTAACCGGAAGAATAAGCCACTTCCTAGTGATAGCTTTAGGCTAATACCCAGAGTCACCGACAATGACTTGACTTTCTTCAGTTTACTGTTCCTGTTAATGTTACCTTTTATTCCCAACATGACCTCAGTCACCATGAGACTGAGGAGAAATCATCAGGTGACTGAGGAAGAAAGTGTGCGACCTCCAAGTCCTCTAAGGCAGAGGAGCATTTTACATTAAACACCACGGAGATCAAACTTTATAAAGTGGTGTTTGTGTAGCAGGGAAGCACAAACAGTGATGCTGTCGCGAATTGCTTAAAAGGTTTAGCTTCATTTAAGTTTATTGTCATTATATGTTGTATGAGTGTAACTTTTTTATAAAGTGATATGTCAGTAATGAGGCCGCGTTTTGCTCCTCACGCACTGTGTAGACGCGGTGATACAGAGTGTAGCGCGAGTAAGATCTGTAATGTCTAATTAAAACACTATGATCAAAAGTAAAACAATATGCCTAAAGGCAGTGAGCAACAGAAACCATAAGGTGCAGTGAAAGGGAGTTTTTATTATTCATTTAGGACCGTAGTTCAATTCAGTGCTTTTTGTGCATCCATAAAAAGTAATTTTATATTATATAATTTATATCTATAATAATTATAAACACACACACACACACACACACATACACACACATATATATATAAAAATTATATATACAAAGTAATAATATATATCTTGGTGTGTGTGTATTGGGTTCTTTTCAGTCTTATATAATTGGACAAACAGTTGTGTAAATTTTAGTCTGATGTTTATATTTAACACTCAGTTTGTGGATTTCACTTTAAATAAACTAAAAAAAAGGCACTGAAAGTTCCTCCCATCCAATTAATAGGAAAAATAAATTGGCCAACTAATCGATTATGAAAATAATCGTTAGTTGCAGCCCTAACTAACACACACACACACACACACACACACACACACACACCAGTCCTTCCAGGATTTTGCAAATCACAGAAATTTATGAAAAATCAAGCAAAGTCTGCAATATTCAGAGGAGCCTGCAATTTTTCAAAATTGCCACAGATTTGGGCCAAGATGCGTCGTGTGACGCGCATTCGGCCAAAGCCCTCTTCAATTCACATGCGTCGAACATGAGTACAGCTAAAAGGTCTCAATTACCAACAATCATCACAGTGAAAGACCATGAAATCACAATTTTGCCAAGTCAAGTAGTTTTCTGCAAAAAAAAACAACAAAACAACAAAAAACACAAAAAAATCTGCAAGCTTTTAAAAAAAGCTTTTTTTAAAAAAAAACTTTTTAAAAAAGCTGCAAAAAATTTTGACAAAGAAAACGCCGCAGCAAAATCAAGCATGTTTGGCCGCAACAATTAAAAAAATAATAAATAAAAACTTGGACTGATAAATACATGATGTACACAGAGGCCAAAAGAAAGAAAACTACACTTGACTTAACAAGGTAGACAGGATACGATACACTACTTACAGAGTATTGTATGCTATAAGTAGTGCATCATAGCGGTCTTGTTATGAAGTTATTTATTAACAGTTTCAATTATTAGTTATATATTTTTCAAATAAGGCAACCTTATATCTTTTGAAGCAAATAAATATGCACATTCCTTGCTAAACCTAGGCTGAATAGATTTGCTCTTGATTTATATGTTGCTCGATGAGACCAGGACCCTCGAATCAAGGGCCATACTGTAACAGAACACAGCTTCGGTTTTACATTTTATAGCATCTCAATCTGAAAAAAAAAAAGCCACAGTAAAATTAAGCATTTTTGGCCCCAACAAATCACAAAAACACAAAACTCAGTAGAATTACATATGGACTGATTTACACCTAGGGGCACCTAGCCACATACTAGCATGATTTTGGCAGGTCAGAGGTCACTGGAGAACAAGGAGGAAACTCAAGCTCAGAGAGAGAGCATGAACAGAAACTCCACACAGACACGAACTACAGTAAAGCTCAGGACTGAACCACGGACAATGGAGCTGTGAGGTGCCAACCATCAGAGAAGATATTTGCAAAATGTAAACAAACAAATATCAGCAGGACTGCACAAAAACATTATTAAAGTGATATGGTGATACATTAAGATGCACATCATCCGTTTTATTGGATATTTAGGCTCTTAAAACCCCATTTAACTCGCTAACAAGCAACAAATTACGTATTAAAGTTTTTTTTATGTCAATTGATTCATTTTTCTCCTCAAATTTATACACAAATACTTTAATATTTTGCAAAAAAAAAAAAAGACTGCACAGAAGCAGAACAATATTTAAACGTGTAGCTTTTCCTACATCTCTGCTCTCAGTAAAACCAAACACCGAGACAAATATCGTGCCTCCAGTTATCGCGATATTTCCCATCATATCAGCCACCCCATATTATATCGACCAACCAATGACTGGGATGCGAGTATTACTAGGCTACATTAATGGTGCATAAACATAAACATAAACATAAACATAAACATACAACCTTAAACGCGTCTTAAAGGTTAATAATTGTGAAACAGAAAGCAGAGAGACACAGAACAGGAAAATGCAAAACATCACAGCTCCACGTCTCCCGGCGCTGCCGGGTTCTGATGTAAATCCTGCTCAAAATCAACACAAAACCGACTAACGTACGCCACGGAAATATTAAAACGCGAAACAATAAGGTTTTCAAACTAAAAATACGCCCATACCGATTAAATCCTGCTCCTCTCCCGTCGTCTGGAAGCAGCTCGCCTCCTGCTTAGGTGGTGATGTTTTTTTACGTGAATACGATGGTTTAATCTGATTCGAAGTCGCGTGAGCGTCCACGTCACTTCCGTGTTATTTTTTTTTCCTGACGTTTATACACCTGTAACGTTGCGCGATGGCGACGACTGCTGCATAACCAAACTGTACCCTACTCCCTACACGAGTGCACTACATACAATAGGAGGTAAAAATAATGACTCATACACCCTGAGGAGTGCACTATAGGGTTCAATAAAAAAAAAAAGAAGCGATTTGGGATTCAGCCTACAGATAGATGTCAAGAATGCATTCTGGTTTAAAAATGTATAACGATTTTATACGTTTGAAATACTTTTACGCACTTTCTACCATAATTTATACGATAGCAGAGCAGTTGAAATAGCTTTACCTACGTCCAAGAAATGGGTTTAGCTCATGAATATATTTCTGTATACATTTTAATTATATTCTGAGCTGAAACAGCAAGTAAATCATTTCATTCCTGTCATGCATAAATGTACAGGCTATTATAACGCCATTTTTGCTCACTAACAAGCAACTGATTGGGGATTTTATGCTAATTGTTTCATTTTCCTTAATTTGATACACTTTTTTTATTTTGTAAAAGACTAAGTGCAACAAAGCCTGAGCTTATGAGGGTTTTTTTCTTCTCATATAATACATCTCCGCTGCTAATATTAAATACAGTATTGACGGTGTGACAGCTGCGGGTTGGTACCGACAGGGGGCGTGTTTTGGCATATTGCGGACCAATCAGAGGACACAGGTACTTGTCTCTTGTTTTGGCAGCCAGCCCTGCTGAAACCACCAAAACAAACAAACAAACAAACAAACAAAAACACACAATAGGAACTATCAAACGAATTCTAATGGTTTATTAAAACCATTAATACCATTTAATGCCAATTAAATGGTATTTAAAACCATTAAAACCATTACAAATTCTATGAGGGTTTCTATTGTTTGTATGTTTTTTAACAGGGAGTGCCCAGATGATATAAATATCAAGACAATTCGTTGGTGCCTCAGGAAACTTTGACTGCATAAGTTCATTATATGACTCAGGCAATCTATTTTCCTGTGAATTGTATAATTAAATTCAAATAAACATCATTGGGGGGAAAATCATTCAGAAAGGCATTATTCGTATTATATACACTAGAGGGCAGCATAAAGTTACAGTACGAGAACAAACACTCAGACTATAGGTCTGTAGGTCTATAAAGGAAAAAAAAAACAAAATAAATAAATAAAATAAATTCTGCTGGACCTGCCTGATGAATCTTGATATTTCTTCTGCACTTCCCCAAAACGGTTTATGACCAAGTCTCATCCTTTCTTCAGTGGATAATCTCACCTGCTTAATGTAGACTTGTACCTAAGAACTGCTGCTGTAATCATAAAGACCGACACTTCTTTACAACGTACTCAGACTGAACATCCTTTCAACACAGAAGAAGACGAGTTCCCTTTTGAGTCTGGTTCCTCTCAAGGTTTCTTCCTCCTGTTATCCCAGTGAGTTTTTCTGTGCCACTGTTGTGGCTGACTTACTAGCTTGCCCATTAGGAATCTAACTATTATGTAAAATTGGTTTGTGACAATATCTATTGTTAAAAGCACTACACAAATAAAACGGATTTGAAATGAATTGAAATAAAATCAAACGCAGAAGTCGTGTAGAACTGAAGAGTGACAGAAACTCCCAGGCAGAGCTGCATGACCCCAGGGGATTTTCATACAGTCAGGCTATTACACTAACATACCCCTGGAAAAATGTTATTGCTCTCTTGACTCCAGTATTACTACTGGAATCCCTCAGGGTTCAGTTCGTAGTCCACTCTTAATCTTCCTTTCTACTAAATCACTGGGCTCTGGTCAGTTCTCATGGCTTCTCTTATCACAGCTATGCCAATGATGCACAAGTTTACATCTTTTTTCCTCCATCAACCTCCTAACTTGCTCAGAAGATATCAGACTGCCTTTCTAACAGTTCTTCCTGGAAGATACCCCATCGTCTGAAATAACCTTGAAAAAACTGATTTGATTGATAGCTTTGTGTTGCTGCTCATTTAACTGTTTGCATGTTTTGGAAGTTGCTCTGGATAAGAGTCTCTGCAAAATGGCTAAATATAAATGTTAATTAAACATCAATTCAACACTGTAGATATTAATTCAACACTGGACATTTTGCTGTGTAACTGGAAATGAACCCAATACTGGACCTGATATTCATGTACAATATGGTCATTTTTATCATTAGGAGCTTGCTGAATTTTATTTATGTCAGTTTGAAGTAATCAAGCAAAACTCCAGTGATTAAAAAAATAAAGTAAGAAAAATTACTATGGTGCAATTATAACAAAAATGATGCAACACTGAACTGGTTTCACAAAAATGTTTTATTTGCACACACATGCCAGTTAGTTTCCACATGTTCATAGTGATCTTACTAAGGTCAGTTACAGTAGATACTCTAAGGATTGTGTATTGTTGCATTCATGTCTGATTATACCATTAAAAAAATCCTGAGCACAGAAAAAGAAACATTTTTGGTTTTGCATGCAGCAGCCAGTCAAACACATTAAATTTTCAGTTCATTGCATGCTAACATGCTGAAATACTGCCATTCTGACAATCAATAACATCAAGTCTATTCCCAAAACTGCTATTGTAAAACCTCTGATTAAGAAAAGAAAATGAACCCTGCCCTACACTTTGTGTCCTCAATGTAGATCAAAGGCCTAACTTTCCATTCTAGAAACAAATAATTTAGTTAAATGATTATCGCAACATGAGTAAAACATTTGTGAAACATTTTCTCAGGTTTTGCAGCCTGTCATAGCACTAAAATGGTTTGAAGTCCATTAAGGCTCAGGTATGCAGTTTATCTTAGCTCTAAGTTTTGCTTAAGATCCAGATGAGAAGATTCTACCTGATTAGCTGATGAACAAAGTCACAGTTCAGATCCTGCTTATGTGATTGTGAAGACTATGCTACACTGGATACTTTGGCGAATGCTCAAATGACTTTTAACTGGACAACTAACACAATGTTAGTTTCTTATAATTGGAAATGAAACAAAAGGGGAAAAACAGATTGTCCCTAAAGGCCAAAAACGGTGAATTCAACTTAAACATCCAACAGTAATAGTGCAAAATTTCATGTGCTAACCTCTATAGTATCTGTAATCTCACATAATCTCTGAGAGATGAATTCTTCTGTACTGAGTATACTGGGTTATATATTATTATTATTATACAATGCTTTTAGGTGGTTTAAATAATTTTATTCCTCTCTGTATATGACCTGCACATTTTAGATTTCATTTATTTATATTTATGATGATCATGATTATTAATAAGCTTTCTTTGATGTTATTTTATCAATATTTACTGTTGTACTAAAGTTGAATGATTAGTTCATTAGCAAATGTGCAAACAGTTACAGAACAGTATAGGCGCAGATTTGCTACTACTGAATTCCCACAAGAGGTACACAGTTTGGAGAGGAAGCATTTGTTTGTCCATTTTCCTGAGAGTCTGAAGTTTCCTTAGAACTTAATGTTGTGTTTTTGGGCAATGGTACAGAGAGCTTCTCGCTGATATGGATTTACAGGTGTTTTGCCGCTCACCTCCTGCCACTCAAGTTTCTCAGTGCTGCTAAGAGACTAAAGAGAGAGTACAACATTATATTCTATATACACTACCAGTCAAAAAAAAAATCAGTTACGCTCAATTGAATAAATGTTTTATATTGTCTTAAAGATATTGTAAATTAAATGCTTATTTATTTTGTTTGAAAGTTGTTTTGAAAACAATTGTAAATAGTGAAATGTACAGTATGTCCATGTATACATTTATTTCTGAATATAAATGTATTTTTAAAAAGGTTGTTTTTATTTAATGTGTTTTTTTAACTACTTAAATTGATTTATTTCCCCAAACAAATAGTAATTAAAAACTTAGGAGAAGTAGTGAGGAGCTCAGCCTATCTGGGAAATTGTGTGTGAAGCTGCCTCATGAAGCTGGTTGAGAAAGTTTTTTCTGTGCAAAGCTTAATCAAGAATACTGTTAAGAATTAATATTATATAGTTGAGGTCATAGGTTTACATACGCCTTGCAGAATCTGCAGAAAGTTGTTTTAGTTTTTTTTTTGTTTTTGTTTTTTAAATAAGAGGGATCATTAAAATTACATTTTGTTTTCATTTAGTATTGCCCTGAATAAACTATTTCACATAATTAATGTTTACAACATAGTCCACAGGACACAATAATAAATGGATTTACACTGGGAATGACCCAGTTCAAAAGTTTACATATCCTTTATTCTTAATACTGTGTGTCATGATCTGGACGATCAACAAGTCCCTTGTTTGTCCTGAGTCCCTTGTTTGTCCTGAGGACAACTGAGGGACTCGTACACAACTATTACAAAATGTGCACACATTCACTGATGCTCAAGAAGGTAACACAGTGTTTGAACAGGATGATTGGTATAAAAATATTTATATATTTTTTAACTTAGTACTGCCCTTCAGAAGCTATATATATATATATATATATATATATATATATATATATATATATATATATATATATATATATACAGTATCTCAAAAAAGTGAGTACACCCCTCACATTTTTGTAAATATTTGATTATATCTTTTAATGTGACAGCACTGAAGAAATTACACTTTGCTACAATGTAAAGTAATGAGTGTACAGCTTGTGTAACAGTGTAAATTTACTGTCCCCTCAAAATAACTCAACACACAGCCATTAATGTCTAAACCACTGGCAACAAAAGTGAGTACACCCCTAAGTGAAAATGTCCAAATTGGGCCCAAACTGTCAATATTTTGTGTGGCCACCATTATTTTCCAGCACTGCCTTAACCCTCTTGGGCATGGAGTTCACCAGAGCTTCACAGGTTGCCACTGGAGTCCTCTTCCACTCCTCCATGATGACATCACGGAGCTGGTGGATGTTAGAGACCTTGTACTCCTCCACCATCCGTTTGAGGATGCCCCACAGATGCTCAATAGGGTTTAGGCCTGGAGACATGCTTGGCCAGTCCATCACCTTCACCCTCAGCTTCTTTAGCAAGGCAGTGGTCATCTTGGAGGTGTGTTTGGGGTCGTTATCATGCTGGAATACTGCATACTGATCATGCTCTGCTTCAGTATGTCACAGTACATGTTGGGATTCATGGTTCCCTCAATGAATAGCCGTATGAGTGCTGCCAGTATTGCTGCAGAGGTTGAAGGGGTGGGGGGTCAGCCTGTCAGTGCTCAGACCATACGCCGCACACTGCATCAAATTGGTCTGCATGGCTGTCGTCCCAGAAGGAAGCCTCTTCTAAAGATGATGCACAAGAAAGCTGGCATACAGTTTGCTGAAGACAAGTAGACTAAGGACATGGATTATGAGACCAAGATAATCTTATTTGGTTCAGATGGTGTCAAGCGTGTTTGGCGGCAACCAGGTGAGGAGTACAAAGACAAGTGTGTCTTGCCTACAGTCAAGCATGGTGGTGGGAGTGTCATGGTCTGGGGCTGCATGAGTGCTGCCGGCACTGGGGAGCTACAGTTCATTGAGGGAACCATGAATGCCAACATGTACTGTGACATAATGAAGCAGAGCATGATCCCCTCCCTTCGGTGACTTGGCCGCAGGCCAATATTCCAGCATGATAACAACCCCAAACGCACCTCCAAGACGACCACTGCCTTGCTAAAGAAGCTGAGGGTGAAGGTAATGGTTTAAACCCTATTGAGCATCTGTGGGGCATCCTCAAATGGAAGGTGGAGGAGCACAAGGTCTCTAACATCCACCAACTCCGTGATGTCGTCATGGAGGAGTGGAAGAGGACTCCAGTGGCAACCTGTGAAGCTCTGGTGAACTCCATGCCCAAGAGGGTTAAGGCAGTGCTGGAAAATAATGGTGGCCACACAAAATATTGACAGTTTGGGCCCAATTTGGACATTTTCACTTAGGGGTGTACTCACTTTTGTTGCCAGTGGTTTAGACATTAATGGCTGTGTGTTGAGTTATTTTGAGGGGACAGTAAATTTACACTGTTACACAAGCTGTACACTCACTACTTTACATTGTAGCAAAGTGTCGTTTCTTCAGTGTTGTTACATTAAAAGATATAATCAAATATTTACAAAAATGTGAGGGGTGTACTCACTTTTGTGAGATACTGTATATATATATATATATATATATATATATATATATATATATATATATATATATATATATAATATTTACATGTTTCCCAGAAGACAAAAGAATAAAATTTACACCGATCAACCTGTTCACAATTTTATGCCCCATGTCTCTTAATGTGTCGTGTTGCCTTCTTGAGCATCAGTGAATGTTTGGATATTTTGTAGAGTTCCTCGATTGTCCTCAGTGTGAAAAGATGGATCTCAAAATCATATAGCCACTGTTAGAAATGGGTCAAATAAGCAGAAGATGCTGGAAAAGCTAACAGAACAGTGGGTAGTTTAACTGCTCAGGACAAACAAGGTACTCATGAACAACTATCACAAAACATAAAAACAGTTGTTGATCATCCAGGTAACGACACACAGTATTAAGAATCAAAAGTATGTAAACTTTTGAACTGGGTCATTTGTGTAAATTCAGTTATTATTGTGCCTTGTGGACTATATGTAAACATCTGTTATGTGAAATAGCTTATTCAGGGAAGGACTAAATAAAAAACTAAATGCAATTTTTAATGATCCCTCTTATTTAATATATATATAAACTTATGGCCTTGACTATATGCTGTTTCATCTATGAATAAGTGTGTCCAAACCTTGGTGTACTTACATATAGAATCTCCTCTACTTCTTTTTCTCTACCATAATCACTTTATCTTTGTCAAGCCCTTTTAATTATTTATGTGTGGTGTTTGTGTGTGATATGCAGTAAACTACATGCAGTATCCCCCTCCCTTCCTCTTGCACTATGTCTCTTGGAGGACTGTATATTTGTGTTGCATGAACAAATGTCATAGACACCCGATACTGTTTGTAAGTCAATAAGAATGTCATTGTATCGCAGTGCTGTATACTGAATATACAATGCTTCAATGTTAAATAAGAATTAAACTTGAACTTTAGTTGAGTCAATGTAGCGGATGAGAGTAAAAGCTCTTTACCTCATCACCACCACCCTGCATCATGAGACGCCACTCATCTTCGAGGTGAACTGTTATTACAGTGCTTTCCACCCAGGCATTATCAGTGTTCCGGCTGTCATCTACATAACCTTTACAGACCTAGAACAGACATCAAACATCCTTCTTAATATTCCTTCTTAAATCAAATAAAGCAAAATTATGCATTTTGGCACTGGATCAATTACAAAGTAATGTTTTTCTACATAAGTTTATTCTTTAGCTTCTTCACACCCAATACGGTCATTTTGTAATGGCAACAATAAATTAAAAGTTGGTTTAATAACAGGATCAACTTTTGCTCTCTGAATGCAGTTATATGTGCACTTCTAAAATGTATATATTGTAGATCAGTGGTGTTGAACATATGGCACATAGAAAGGTTGTAATCCTCCTTACTTAATTAATTAATAATTTATGATCCATGTTCTAAATTAAAACTGTTTTGTGAACCTTAATTGAACTGAAAATCTCTGTTATTCCACTAAGGGTAAAATAGTGCAGTACAGTCAGGGCCATAAACACAGAGGTTGAATATGTGTACTTCTTCATTAGCAAGCTAAAAACAAACAAACAAACAAATAAACAAACAAAATAACTCATTTAGAGGTGCTCTTTGTTTACATTCAAGGCTCATGATCCCAATATCCATTGAATATATATTTCAACATTACATGCTTTGGGTGAAGTAGATGTTTAATCCATTTGTGCACTGAGTGCTTACCTTTCACATAACTTATAAATGAAGATAGCTTATAAATGAACATATTAAAGGAGAGTTGTTATTGTGTTATTAGACACCAAATATATTTGTTTCGACATTGAACTATGTATAATGTGGCCTGTTATCTAAAATAAGCTTAACACGCCTGATGTGGATCATATACAGAAACATTCAGAAAATACATTAATAAGTATAAATATAAGGTCAGGACTGGATTAGGACACTGAATTGTACATTTCCATACAGTTTATCCATAATGCATCTGCACTGTACAAGGAGACTAACAAAAATCTACTCATCTCAAACAACCAAATAGATTACACAACACATTCAAATAAAAGTACACTGCAGAGCTACAAACCTGATACATATTTAAATCAGCAATGCGAAACTAATACTGTGCAACAATTAATGAACATTCAAAAAAAGACATTTCACAAAGAAAGCCAACAAATGATGCATTAAGGTTATTTATAAAACTTTATTTGATTGTGTACAACAACCTAGTAGTTTGCTAGGTAAAAGCTTTTTGTAAACCAGCTATATGTATACAGTAAATAATTATGTGCTAGGCAACATAGGCTTGAACAAATATTAAAAAGCCATTAATAAAGCAGGTGTGCAAAAATGGAACATTTTGGGTGGCGTTTGAATCGTTGAAATGTAATATATATATTCCTATTTATTCTGTAAATATTTCACTTTTGACTTTTCCCATTCAGGATATATTCTAGCCTCATGCCCAGTGTTTCTGGATCTGGATCTAGTCTCTGGATCCACCCTGAGCAGAATAAAGTGCTTACTAAAGATGAAAGTATGAATGCATATTTCAGTGTTGACCATTTCTTGTTGAACTGGCTATTTTAACAAATTTCTCATACAGTGCATCCTCAAATGATGGTGGCCCAACAACAGAGTACAAACGCATCCACTGCAACCCCTATACAATCCACTTTAATAGGAACACCTGTACATCTGCTCATTTATGCGGTTATCCAATCAGTCAATCATGTGGCAGCAGCAAATTGTATAAAATCGTGCAGAGACAGGTCAAGTACTTCAGTTAATGTTTACATCAAACATCAGGATAGGGGAAAAAATGTGATCTGTGTGACTTTAACGCGTGGCATGGTTGTTGGTGCCAGATGAGGTGATTCAAGTATTTCAGAAACTGCTGATCTCTCTAGAGAGAGTGCAAATGTATGCATTGTGCTGCTGCCACGTGATTGGCTGATTGGATAACCGCATAAATGAGCAGGTGAACAGATGTTCCTATTAAAGTGGATGGTGAGTGTATATCATGTGTATACTGATTTCTAACCCTCATGTACAGGCTATATTTACGCTGATGTATTTCACACACAAGTAGAGTAAGGCTGCATTTGGACTGATTTGTACTGTATGCTTGTGGTCTACAGTATATAAAATATTAACTGTAGTATTTATGTAACACTCACCTCAGTGTGGCTTCCTGATTTTATTTTGGCTTTAATTTCCTGGGATAGATTCTTTCCTAGCGCTGTTTCTAGTATCTCAGGTAAGAGCTCACCAGGCTGGACAGGGCCCTAGAGAGAGTCCACACAGCATTTATGAAGTATTTACACACCAAAACCTAAAGATGATTTTTCATTACATACATAACTTTCAGCGATAAAAACCTAGCTTTAAAAACAGGATTAAGTATGTTGAATCATCAGGTTTAAAGAGCCAATGAAGAACTTCTTAGCAGCACAGAAGTGAAATCAATAATTTACAAATGAAGATAGATATGTGGTAAATGGTTAACATCTTAATTTACTTTTAGATTTTACAGTAGGTGCTTTTAAAGTACTGAAGTACTGAAATAATTGAAAATGCCCTGTAAGATACGTACATAAACATAAAGGTAGGTATTCTCATGAATTTATTTTATATACAGTTACTACAGTAAGAAATGATAGAAATCACAAACTGTTGCACAAACAAACTGAGTTGCAGATTATAGCAGAAGTGCAAACCCATGATCTAGAGAGCCACAGTCATAGTGAT
Source organism: Ictalurus furcatus (assembly GCF_023375685.1). Classification (NCBI taxonomy): domain Eukaryota; kingdom Metazoa; phylum Chordata; class Actinopteri; order Siluriformes; family Ictaluridae; genus Ictalurus; species Ictalurus furcatus. The sequence continues at coordinate 27,123,717 of NC_071260.1, read as the reverse complement.
TTTTGCATTTCCATCTTCTAATATGTCATATGACATGTCAGCCAATGATAAATTGCCGTGCAGTTAGCTAAGGAGTTAAATCTGGTTTGTTAAGTGAAGTGCTGTGGCCCTAAAAATAAGACTGGGCAATTTCTCACCCCGGGGAATGTCCAGCACCTTTCTGTCTCATCCCATACAGCCAAGAATTGCAGTTGTGAGCCCTCATTTCTACAGAAAACAAAATAACATGAGCTACAGTGCAATCCTCTAAACTCCAACACTCATACACCCTCCATGAACTAACATTTAATGAGGTGGTCATAATATTACAGTATCATAGTCAAAATTTGGGAACACCAATCCAGTGAGCAGGGGTTCTGTGTGCAGAAATGCCTTGTTGATGATAGACGTCAGAACAGAAAGGCCAGACTGGCTTGAGCTGACAAGAAGGGTATGCTAATTTAAAGAACCAGTCTTTACAAGCGTAGCAAACAGAAAAGCATCTCAGAATGCACAACACTCCTGAAGAACTGGGTTGGGTGTTAATGCTTCAGGATTACCTTGTGATAACTGGATATATAATCTCGTTTGGGCCCAGATTTTTATGAGCCCCTTGTCCCTTTAATCCTGTCCGTCCTTTAGGGTTCCTGGAAATTCAAATATAATTATATAAAATATAATTTTTTTGTTAGATTAAATTAACAACACAGAGGCAAATTAACAGATAAAAATTAAGTGTAATAGACTTAAATGTTTACATATTTTTATGTTAATTTAGCTTGGGAAGAATGTCTTACCTATATGTGTCTAAAGTTAAAATGTCTGAGCTGTTTAGAGAAACAAGATATAGATATAAGATATAAGATATAGAAAATATTTACCAAGATGAAATATGCAATACAATACAAGAGCGACAGTTTCTTTCAAGTTTGAACATGGAGGATGTGCAGTAAGGACTTACGCTTGCATATTCTCTTGATTGTAAATTGCAGGATCATAAATAGAGAAGTCGACCTATAACAGAACAGTTTCTGTGATTACTCCAAGTGCATACTCGTGCACAAATATATGCACAAGTAAATAATATGGTCAAATAAACACTATCAAATATGCTTAGTGATGTTCTCGTGTAGCTGAATTTATGCTCAGGCACCTCCCAGGGCACTTTTTCCAGTGGAACCGGAAAGCGTTTAACATTGCTACCAGGATAATAAAGCTGGCGGGCATAGACATGATAAGTTTTCTCCCGTTCTGCTTCCTGCTCAGTTGATTCTGAAGGGTCGGTGTTAGTGATTGTGACACTCGCTGAAAACAAAAGGATGGGAAGCTTTACAAATCTGATCGGCTCACTGCATGACACTCCAGTGCTATTCAAATTAAATCAAACATGGAGGAGCTTACATATTGAGTGTAGATTACAAAAATGTGGGGTTTTGTTTATTTTCAAAGAGGAATGTGATCATTAAAGACTGTACAAGTATAAAACCTTGCAAAGAGAAGAAAAGCAACAATCATACCCATTATAGGAGCGTCCTGTTTGGATTGGTGACCCTGAGATTTAAGGGTGTCCATGATCCACTGTAGTGCTTTAGCTGACTGACAAACCTATCAGAAAAAAATAGTCAGTTTCTTAAACATCTACATTGGCCATATGGCCAAAAGGTTTGCGGACACCTGACGATAACATCCATATGTATTGGTTGAACATCCCAATCCAAAACCATGTTCATTAAAAGTGAGTTGTTTCCCTGGTTACTGTTACAATAATGTCCACTCTTCTGGGAAGGCTTACCACTAGACTTCAGAATGTGGCTGAAGGGAATTTGCTCGTTCTGCAAAAACAGCATTAGGTTGTTAGGCGTTTAACTGCCTGAGGTGCAGTCAGCATACCAGTTCATCCCAAAGGTGTTCAGTGCGGTTGAGGTCAGGGTTCTGTGCAGGCCACTAGAATCTTCCACTCCAATTTTGGCAAACCAAGTTTTCATGGAGCTCGCTTTTTGCACAGGGACATTGTCATGATGGAACAGGTTTGAGTCTGTTAGTTCCAGTGAAGGGAAACTGTAATGCTACAGCATACAAAGGCATTCTATACAGTTGTATGTATGCTTCCTCCTTTTTTTGTGGCATTCCTCACTTTTGTGAAAGCCCACATATGAGTGTGATGGTCAGGTGTGCACAGACGTTTGGCCATATGGTGTATTTCTATAGAAATTCGAATAAACTCTGTAATGGTTTCAAATGAAAGTTTGACAAAGTACTACAATAGAAAAAAGCATCTGATTTATTTAGACTACATTTTAGTTTAAAATCGGTTGCTGGTGATTAGAACTTGGCAAAACACAGATGTAGTTTAATGATACTAGACAATATGTTATCAAGTTCAGATCTGGAGACTCTTTCTCTAATGCATTTGATTTAATTGATTTCAGACCTGCTCCTCCAACAGGCCCAGCCTTTTTGACACAGAACCCCATTCTTGTCCTTGCTCTATTATTTCGGACATGGTTCCAACTCTGAAAAAGAATATAACTGTTTAAATTAGCCTAAATAGCATCACCAAATAAAACTGCTTTCCAAACTCAAAGAGCTTACTGGGATTCATCATAAATTAGCTGCTTATGTTATATAGTTACATTAAAAACACATGACAAGCATGGCCTTAGCCCAGGAGCCTGTAGCATAAGCAATGCCAGATTTGTTCTTATACCACAGTGCTGCAGAAGGTGTTGATCTAATTTCAAGAACAGTAGCTCTGACAGTACAGCAAAGCAAAGCAAATAACAGATTACTGTATAGTAATGTGTGGAGGACATTCCACATAAATCACATAGACTTTTAAAAATGTGCATAATTGTTGACATGGTGAAGTTTTCTGTGAAAAGCAGTGTCCATCCTTTGTAACAGTCTACATTTTTTTTAGATTTGTACTTTGTACTCTAAATTTTCAGACACTGGATTGTTTTGAGGATGGAGAGTTTTGTGGTTTCTCGGTAACATGAAGTTGCATTCTGCATTTATTTTACTTCAAGAGAGAAAAAGAGAGAACTACTTTATTTTATGGACATTCTAGAATATTAAAAGTAACTATAAATGGATCAAATGTATGATACTTATGTAATTCTTTAATAAATAAGCCAATCATTGTTAGCATTGGTGAATTGCTGTGTTCTAAGAGGAATAAAACACTTCAGGATGTGCTGTTATTTGAAAATAATCAACTTTGGAGTGATAAAACTTTGGAGTCCACTTCATGTGGTGCCACATCACACAACTGTTCAATAACAGTATGCCCCATCATGTTTTATTCCCTAATTTGTTTTTATATGGCCCCTATTACATCAGTCTTCCTATATACCAAATCATTTTCTCCTCTATTACACATTAAATTAAGAGAATAATTTATTGTTCTCTGGACTTATGATTCCCCCAGTTACTTATGTGTTAAATGGTCTCTGAAATAAATATGAAAGTGGATGTAGTAAAGAGCGGTCTTAGTGGTTAGCATGTTTGACTTGATCGTAAATAGATGGATGGATGGATGGATAAATTATGTTTTATTTAATATTGGGCTTTGGCCACTATTATATTGTGGTTATGGGTATCTATTGTATTGCAGATATTCACTGATGGTTCAGGAAATGGTTGGATGTAAGGTTTTGCCCTGGATCATATGAATGTCTTTTTGGAACAATGCTGAAAGTCAAGTACTAAAGAAAAATGTGGTGAGTAATAGGCTTTACTTTTCTGAGGTGATTTCCAAGCGGTGCTCCATACTCTGGCTACTGTCCTGCTGTAAAGATGCCAGATAGTTTTCCTTCATGAACGACTCCCATGACATCAGCTCCTCGTCTTCTGTCTGATCCAGCTCCTGTCCTGTATACAACACGTGAGCATTTAGCCTTACTACTGAAGTCCATTTGAGTTCCAGCACCTTTGTCCATTTTGTGTCTGTATATACCATTATAAACATTATAGTAGCACTATAATAACATAGAGGTAACATGTTTTAGATTCACAAAAAACAGGATAGCTGGTTTTAGATTTTCTCTTTTCATCATTCTTTCTAAGTATTTTATAGTTTAATAAGTGCTCACTGAAGATCATATGTTTCTGAGGGGTACGTCGCAGGAGCACACGTCTGATGAAGAGGTAAATGTGGCTCAGGAGGATGAAGGGTGGAGGTAGAGAAGGGCGGCTGTGGTACTCTTTAATCAGCTCATAACGTTGAAACTTCCAGATTATATCTGTATTGTCTTGCACCTCCTGAAATGTGTAACTGTGGCACAGAGCAGAACAAATTTTAACAGAGGTATGGACACTTACAGTGGGGGGAAATAAGTATTGAACAAGTCAGAATTTTTTTCAGTAAATATATTTCCTATGAGGCTATTCACATGACATTTTCACCAGACTTTGGTATTAAATTCAAGAAATCCGCACATATAAGTAATCCAAACATTAAAGTCCACAAATAAAGTTATGTGTGATAAAGCGAAATGATGCAGGAACAAATATTGAACACGCTAACTGAAATTTATTTAATAATTAGTAGAGAAGCCTTTGTTTGTAATGACGGCTTCAAGATGCTTCCTGTATGAAGAAATTAATCGGCCGCAGTATTCAGGTGTGATTTTGACTCATTCTTCTAAACATATTGTCTTTAAATCTTGTTCAATTGGATTCAAGTCAGGTGATTGACTGGGCCATTCTAACACCTTGATTTTTTAAATCTGAAACCAATTGAGAGTTTCCTTTGCTGTATGCTTTGGATCGTTGTCCTGCTGGAAGGTCCACCCACGTCTCATCTTCATCATCCTGGTGGATAGCAGCAGATTCTTCTCAAGAATCTCCTGGTAAAGGGCTCCATTCATCGTGCCTTCAATTATATGAAGTCTGCCAATACCGACAGCCCCACACCATGATGCTTCCACCTACAAACTTCACTGTTGGTATAGTGTTTTTAGGGTGATGTACAGTGCCATTTCTTCTCCAAACATGTTGTGTAGTATGACAGATAAAAAGTCACATTTTAAATTTTTAACGTAAAATTTAAATGTTACACTCTCCCAGTATTTCATAGGCTTGTCCAAGGGTTATCTGAGTTGTAGCAAACTTTAAACGAGCTTCGACATGCCTTTTCTTTAGTAATGGAGTCTTGCAAGGGTGAGCGTGAAGCAGTGGAATGCATTACCTATTGTTTTCTTTGTGACGATGGTACCAACTGCCTTCAAGTATTTCTGGAGCTCTGTCCGAGTGGCCCTTGGCTCTTGGGATACTCTTCTGACTATTCTTCTGGCTCCCTGGTAAAAAATCTTGTGAGGAGCTCCTGTGCGTGGCCGATTGATGATGCTGTGATGATGCTGTGATGCAATGATGTTGCTTCCACTTGTGGATAATGACCCCAATGGTGCTCACTGGAAGAGTCAGTACATCTGTATCCAATTCCATTAATATGTTTCGCAACAATAAGGTTGTGAAGGTGTTGGGAGAGCTCTTTGCTTTTACCCATCATGAGGTGTTTCTTGTGTGACACCTTGGTAACGAAAAGCCTTTTTATAGATCACCAATTTACTAACCCAGCAGATATTAATTTGCACAGATACATTAATACATTAAGATATAATTACTTATAGATTTCAGCTGGTTCCTTGTCTTGGAGAACTGCTTTTTCTTAGTGTGTTCAATACTTTTTTTTTCCTGTGTCATTCCACTTTATTACACATAACTTTATTTATGGACTTTAATGTTGTGAATTCTTTATTTTTTACAGATTTCTTGACTTAATACTGATGTCTAGTAAAAATTACATGTGAATAGCCTCCTAGGAAATATATTTACTGAAAAAATGTGATGCGTTCAATACTTATTTCCCCTACTGTAGGTATTTCTCCTAAAACAACCTTTGAATAATTTGGTGCCTCTGAGTGACAGTTTAAAATACAAGTTGATTATCAGATTCCTATTTATAACTACATTTTTTGTTAACAAATGTTTTAATTCTTTCACACAACAGCAATTGCATGACATTAATTGCATAAAACAGTGAATCATTAACTCTGACTCATTACAATAAATCAAATTACAATTTAATGTTTTCTTTCTTTCTTTTATTTTAATTTATTTAAGTTTTTCCTATATTAGACATCGCCAATTCGTTCCCATGTCCCCTGAGGAGGGCATAAGCTAACACAATCTTCCCTCAAAATCATTGGTTCTTTTCAACCTGATATAGCGGGACATGCTTGGAGGAGAGCACTAATTGTTCTCTTACATGTACATGGTCAGAGATGCCCCTGATTGGCTCATGTTGCTTTAATCAACATGCAACCCAGAGACCAGTTATAGTTATACTATCTTTGATGGCTGTGGCATTGTCTGGATTTGTGATCTTCCTACTATATGGCAAACATTTTACCTCTTGGAATCCCAGTGAGTACATTACATTGTACATTGTACATGTACTTGTGGTTGGTTGTTACACTGCCAGCAATTGATAATTAACAATACTTATTTAAAGATTTCACATGGGAACATGTGTTGGCCATAATGCTAAAGATTTAATAATTAAGCTAATAAGCTGTTAATTAATGCACTGTTAATTAAATGACCTATAATTACAGTTTTGTTTAATTGTGTAACTCTGCAGGGAAGGCAGTTCTTGGGCCTCCTTGGCCATTTTCCATTACCTCCATCTACTCAGTTGCCTTTCTCTGAGAGCTGTCTCTGCATTTAAAGTGTAAAATATACAGTACTCTGCAAAAGTCTTAGGCACATGCAAAGAAATGCTGTAGAGCAAAGAGCCCTTCAAAAACAATGGAATTAAATGTTTCTCCATTAAAAAAAAAATACTATAAAGAGCAGTAAACAGTAATAAATGAAACAAAGGCAATATTTAGTCTGATGACCCTTTGCTTAAAAAAAAACGATCTCACATAGAATTAGTGCACTTTTATAAGGAAATGAGCTGTAAGTTATACTGAGCATCTTGCAGAACCAGCCACGGTTCTTCTGGAGACTTTGACTATTTTTGCAGCAAAATCCAGCAGCCATCATTATGTTTTTTTGTCTGAAAAGTGTCTCTTACCACTTAATATGCTGGTTTCTTTACTGACATACAAACATTTTTCTGTAACATTTAATTTTGTGCTGGAAAACTAATGTTTGGAAATCTAAAATGTTGTTGTACTGACTCGATAATATCGAAGCCATGAAATAAAAATCGATAACAAAGTTTTACTAAAACAAACATGGTGCCTAAGACTTTTGCACAGTACTGTATGTTCATTAGCTTTGCTGAATGCCTGACTGGTTGGCTTCCTCTCATGTAGAATGTGTTTATTTCCCCTCCATTAGCTACAGAGAAATGCATTTTGAATGGTCATAAGCAGGGAGAGCTGCCTATAGGAGTAAGATGTAGAATTATGAGGCAGACTTCCACTGCGTTCACTGTTCCCAGACCAGCTTAGACCAGGCCAGAGCATGCCTCGCTTTGCCTCAGACTGTGTATGGCTAATGTTGATTTATAGTTCTCTTTGGTGGTGGTAAACATGTGTAGTACCTGGCTAGACCTTGCCTCACTTTGCCTCAGGCTATGTAAATGTTTATGTATAGGACAGGTTTATTGTTCTCTTTGGTGGTAAATTGTTATCTATTGCATATGTGCAAGTATTTAACAAAATAAACATGTAAGCTGGTTTTCTGTGACATTTTGGGAACCAGAAGTGCATTGATTATTCATTTTATTTTTGTTTTATGACCTGACCTTTGATAGGGCCATAACAAATGTCTAACTCTCCCTTTGTGTCACCATTCTCAGAGCAATGTCATATCAACATTTCTTGGTGAAGTTTGGGTTGTTGAATTTAACCTTGTTGAGTTTACCACTTGGAAATCTGAAATCGAGTGGCATTCCATTCCACATTTTTAAGAGGTGGGATATTCCTATATTCTGAATTGAATGGAATGCAGCAAAACATCAGTAGACACATGGTACGTTTGAAAGACAAGGCTAACTATGCAACAATATGGCAGACTGACCACTGTAAAGACACAAAGCAAGACATGCAGCATGTAGATAACTACATGTGTACTACATGTGTAGTACAGATACTCACTTGAAGATAGCAATGAGTAGGTTGAGGAGCAGGATGTTGGCGAATAGAAGATAAATACACAGCATGATGATGGTCAGCCAATCAGGAAAGGCTGGGCTGTTGTCACTGTTCAGCACTGGACACTTGGGCTTTAGAGGATCAGAGCCATTTATACTGCAACTGTTTATGTCAAATTTGGTGTCTGGACCACACAAACACAAAGAGTGCTCAGGAATGTCAGAAATCACAACTTCTAACGTTATCTACTGAGAAACAAACTACATATTTAGGCGCCAATTTACAAGGATTTTTATAAGATCCAAAATAATTGTGATACATTGCATATTCAAAATGGGTGTGTTGTGGCTGAATTACTAAGAATAATTTTGTGAATTATGCTATGTGCAAAGTAGGGGTTTGAAAACAATATGTCAATTTTTGAGTGTGCTATTTTTTCTTGTAGCACAGCACTCTTGAATTCTTGATTCTGATTGGTCAGAAGGTGAAACCAATTCACTGCTTTATATCAATGCAGTCATTCTAATAGGTTCTAGTAACAGCTAATACAGATGTGTATAGTGGGCAATCCACATCTAATCTAACCCCAATAACAAATGGAGTACAGACTTGCTGTTATTTTACAAAGTTAATATATGATGAAGTTTTCTCTAAAGAGCCGTTTATTTAGCATTTTTAGAAGGAGTCTCCAGTGTCAGCGATTTTAACAGGCATACACAAAGCATGTTTCCTACATGGGAAGAAACAAGAGGGCAGTGGTAGTTCAATGGTTAAGATGTTGGTCTATTGATTGGAAGGTTATGAGTTCAAATTCCAACACTGCTAAGCTGTCACTGCTGGGCCCCTGAGCAAGGCCCTTAACCGTCAACTGCACAGTTGTATAAATGAGCTAAATGTAAGTCACTTTTGATAAGGGCGTCCCCCTAATGCCGTAAAAGTAAACAAGAGGCTAGTAAGGAACTGATTGTTTATAGCTGCTGTAATGTAATTGCTAACATGAGCTTGTTGTGTGGACATCCAACAACATATAATGTAACGATAAAAGGATAAAACTATGACTTTTTAAAACGAACCCAATTGTCAGGCAACAGAGATGGCGACAACTGCAGACAGCGCACCTATTATGGTTTTGAAACGTGCCTAATTTTGTTTTAAAGGTCTCATACAATAAATTTATATGCATCCAAGGTCAGTTTAATGTGCTCATAATTTAAACGGCAGCATTACCTTTTTTTCCCCCAGTGTCACAAACGACTCATTCAATGATCTGTTCTAAAGGATTCATTCTAAACTTCTCCTTTCAGAGAGCATACTCTGCTCTGATTGGTCAGATGTGCCAATTTGTTGTGATTGGTCTACTGCTGTCAGTGTGTTTCAAAAAGGAAACGCCCACTACCATAACAAGTTTCAGCTCTGTCTGTTCGCTAGCAGCCAATGAAGACCAGAAGCGGGGTTTTTTGTTACAAACCTACGTAGTTTTGTAACAAAACTTTGCAGATTTTTATACATTCACAAACATCTCTATAACACACTACATGAAAGGTAATATCTGAAAAACCATAATAGGTGCACTTTAAAACAACTGGCAATAGCAAACGAATCCAATACACTATGTAAAATTCAAAAACAAGGAACAGGCAGTGGGTCACGCGATGTGCAAACAGACTGTCCAAGATCAAGGCAAAAATCCAGAAACATGATAACACACTAGTTACGTTAGGTGAATACCCAGAGCTGAACGAATACTTCATGAGGTGAAGGTCCAGTGAGTACAATCAGTAATCGGGTGACTGTGAACGTGACAATGAGTATTGTCACGTGAGGGTGTTGTAGCCCAAAGTGTCCATGTTTGTAGGAGACGTGCATTGTGGGAAGTGAAGTTAAGTGCAAATACTGGTGTGGACAATTCATGAATATAAGAACCAAATACAAAACTCCACTATAGAATCCGTGTGACCTGAGGGTCATCCTTTTGACTAACAACAGTAATTGGAAAAAATGTAGTATGTATTAATTGGTCGTGAGTCTTTACAATTAGTCAACAATTCCTAATTGCTCCTGTAACAGCTCTTTTGGAATGGAATTTGTAACTTTTTGCTTACTGTCCACACTGTCAGGCAAGTTCCCAAATATGATGAGGTAGGGTTCATAGACAGCACCACGTATAATCCAGTTAATTCGGTCCTCATTCTCAATCAGGATACTCTGTGTGGCCACGCCATAGGCGACCACCCAGATACTGAGCAGGAACAAGAAGAAGAACATATCCATCATCTACAGAAAGAGAAAGAGAGGTGAAGAAAGACTAAATCAATCACCTCACAATGTATGAGTATCCATAACTTGTGTTTTATGTTGGAAGTACATAAAAGAATCACTCTCTTTATATGAAAAGCAGATGAGCAAATTTTCATGGAGTTCTTACCACTGTTGCATCTGGATTAGCCATCTAAATCTATATCTTTATTCCTGTAAAGCTGCTTTTTGACAATAAAAGTGCTATACAAATAAAATCACACATAATGTTATGTTATTCTCACCATTCTCCTGACAATGATAATCTTAGGTCCTAAGATCTTGCTGATGGTGAAGATAGCCATCAGGCGCAAACTGAAAATGATGAAGTCGATGCAGAGGATGATTTTCCCCACATAGAACACTGTACTCGAGGCCTGGAGCCTGGAGGAGAGATAAAGGGTCTTATCGAGTATCAACTTAACTTAAGGCTGTAAGCTGATATGATCACTTGTACTTTGATCTAATACAACTATTTACAATAACAAGAGAAGGAAAACATCTAGATGATTATGTAATTGCTTTTAGTGTCTGTGAAGCTGACCTGCAAACCAGGCCGGTGATGAAGAGCAATATGGACAACATGTCCAAAATGTTCCATGAGTCTTTAATATACATATTCATTTTCTTCCAAAGTGTAAACCCATTAAAATCATAGAAGAGCTAAGCAAAAGGAGACATGAGAACAAGTGAGAAAAAAAGCTGCAACTTCCATAAATACTCATGTATACATTGATTCAACCATTGTCTTTATTGTGATCAGAGTCATGGTAGATCTACTTTTGTACATCTACATCTGTGTAGTAATAGTGCTGACACTGATCACTGGTTGTTTGATTAAAGCAGTGTATATCTTTTCTATGTCTGCGCACTGTAGATATTTTACAGTAATCCTAAGATTTAATGTATTTCAGTATTAATAGGTTCTATATGGCAGAAAGGCAAATATAACTGTATAAAACTAAGGTTAGACATTCTGCAAAACAGCTGGGATTTACTGAAAGAATTTTATTAATGATGGATAAACATGTATATGCATTATTTGATTGAATTAACTGTGTCTCTCTTACCTGTCTGACCTCCTCAAACATGAGTGAGGCGAGCCAGACATACAGGAGCAATTCCTTCCAAGATGGCGTAGGCTGGAAGTCCGTTATCAACACCAGAGCATAGAGAAACAGGAAGCCAAAGTAAAACAGGATGTTCCAGTAGAACTTCACCTGAGGACAGGTGTACAGTCCCACTAATCTTGCCCAGCAGTTTAGTGGACGCACAGAGCTGGTGTCAGACTGGTTACTAGTTGGAGAAAGGGTAACACTGTGACATATTCAGTCTTTTTAAAAATAACACAACTATACATTATAACTATGTAAATAAATCTGAGCTTTGGTACAGCCAGAATGCAAATAGTGATTTTGTTTTATTATCTTTATTAATATGATAAAATACTAAAGAGGGCACACAATTCAATACAAATAACGTTTGCCGTACAGCAATAAAACTTAAGCCATATAACGTAGTATTTAGATCTATAGATTTTAATGATGCTGAACTACTCAAACACTAAGACATAATCTAAGGCATTAAGACATTATGTTACCAAAAGTCATGTTTCTTCCTGCCATTTCTAGACATCCCAGTCACTGAATCCAGCTTTTCCTCTTCTGTCCTCTCTGCTTCCCTACGGATGACCTCATCATGCCTAAAAGGGATACACAAACACACATTATCGTCATCATTATATGTATATAAGTATAAAGGATGCCTCATAATATCTATTCCAGTAATGAATCTAACTAACTCTCTTTCCTAGCCTTCATGGTGCACGTTTCTTTTATATGCCAGCACCATTCTAAATGAAACACTGCCACCTTGTGGCAGATCTTTGCATTGACAGTTCATAATTGTATAAATGAGAACGCTATACATTTTTCTTTATAATTTTCTTCTTATTATTATTATAGGTATAATATGCCGTTTGATGCCTTTCTGTAAGCACCAGGTCAAACGACTTTTAACAGGCAACCAATGTACAATATACTATACACTATACGGTTAAATGTATGTGGACAATCAAACCCATATGTGGTTCTTCCCCAGACTGCTGTCACAAAGTTGAAAGCACGAAAGTGTATACAGTTATGAATATTTAATAATGAGAATGTAAAAAAAAAAAAAAAGAAAAAAGATGTCAGGGACAAAACGTTCTTGACAAAGAGGTTGTCTCTGTTTTGTCCCCCCAAAATATTTCAGAATATTTTAGAATTATTTAGAATAGTTGTCTTGTTGCAGGATACACCTACAATTCATTTTCAACTTTTTAAAATTTGTATATAAATTGTAAAATGTATTTCCTTCATTTCTTATTTCATACAAAACCATAGGATTGAAAACATTTGCCCATTTCTAGATCATTTACTGGGCTCTAATGATATCACTTGGTTATGATAAAAAGGCCAGGATGCATTGGTATACCAGTTCTTACAGTATTTAGAGAATGTGCTGTAATTTGTTGTTACCTATAGACCAGAAATCCGGTGTAGATAAGAGGAAAGAAAAACATGCAGAGCAGCAGCTTCCATTGTGGGTTTTCCACTGCTAACTCACCACACCAGATCTGAGTTAGCAAAGCCTGAGAAAACACGATTCACCTAACCATATTATATCTCACATAATGTTTTCCAAATGCAATACTTTATTTTTTATTGAGAGTTTTAATCCACACTGTGTTTACCTGGACCCCTGGGTGAGCTATGAAGCTCTTATCATGGGCTTCAAGAGCGACACAGAGACTGGTTGTACTACCCCATGATGGAGAGACACGGGTCAGCAGTTTCTGTGCTCGATGCTTGTCATAGCGATGGCACTCACTGAACACACCTGTGACAGGAAACAGGAATATATTTCAGTGAAGCTGAGATAGGGATGCTTATGTTTGAGGTTACTTGAGGGGTTTTTTTTGTTTTTTTTTTTAAATAACAATTTAAGACCATAACTATGACTGTATGAGTGAGTGTCTTCATGTGTGCTTATACTTTACTATACCAATGGCTTGTTTCTCATAGTGATCAGCAAGCTCCCTCATCGATCCAGCCTCTTCCCCAGTGTCTCCTCCTTCCTGAGCAAGCTTCTTCAGTATTTTACTGGCAGCCAGAGCAGCAGCAATACAATCATTGCACTGCACGCACGCACACACACACACACACACACACACACACACACACACACTCACACTGTAGTTATGTACTGTATATAACACTATTCAAAACAAGTGGTGTCTTTATGTGTGCTTAAGTCTCTAGGTATGTGTTTCCTTGTTGGGTACAAGTAACAAAGTCCTCACCTTGTAAACATGACCCCATAAAAGGTCCCCACTATGTCATGTCTCCAGTGCTTGGAGTGCTATGTGTAGGATTTTTGTAGCCGCACTGGTGATACAAGAGCATGAAGCTCTACATGAAATCCCGTGCACCCATACATTTAGAGAGCTACCATGTTGGTTCACAAAACTTATGATGCATATGATGAGAATGTGGGTTGTATCACTAACATGCTGGCACAGTAGCTCCTGGGCCTTAATAAGATAACACCCATAACTGGAGATGTTACAGGTCCAAAAATTATGTAGCTCTCAACCCTAGTGATTCTGCATCTGCTGTTTCAGCCATCATGTCTATTTTGTCAGGGCACCGTTTATATATATTGTAAATGTGCAAATATAGCTATTTCAGAAAATTGTTACACTGTTATTCACTTGCTTATGCATGAAAAACAAGTTAGGTGTTTGATCAGTTTTGTTGGATGGAGGATCAATTTGAATGTATGCTAAGGCAGGCTTAAATTTAGTCTGCAGCACATTACTTGCTGCTGTCAGGCCGGGTTTCTCTAGGGCTGTACAGCTAAGCCATCTGCCCATACAGTAACCTTGCTCTAGTCCTATGAAAACAGGTTCTATCTATCTATCTATCTATCTATCTATCTCACAATCTGCGATCGATTAACGACCGACGTTTAGTAGTTCCCACTCGGCATGGCACAAGGTCCCTTTCCAGAACCTTCACGCTAACTGTTCCTCAGTGGTGGAATGAACTTCCATTCTCAATCCAGACTGCAGAATCTCTCACCATCTTCAAAAAACAGCTAAAGACCACCTCTTCCGTGAACACCTAACCAACTCATAAAAATTTTTTAAAAATTAATAAAAAATTGCACTTACACCTCTACTCTGTGCACGTTGCTTCTTCTGGAACTCAATTAAAGATCTTGTATGGTAGCGCTACTTGTATTGTTCTCTGTTTGATATATCGCTTTGCTTGTATTTTTCTCATTTGTAAGTCACTTTGGATAAAAGTGTCTGCTAAGTGAATAAATGTAAATGTAATGTATCTATCTATCTACATACAGTATACAACAGATGTGAGTACACCCCTGTGCAATATCACTTAAATGTCAAATAATTAAAAACATTGCATCACCTCTTAATGATTGCATGTTGAGTATTTCCTCTTATGAACAATCAAAAACAAAAAATACAGGCCCAAAGTAGAAACTCAATGCAACAAAAGTGAACACACCTGTGATCACTGACACACAAGTTAGAAAACCTGTAATCATTAAAACAATATTGAGTACACCTGTGATTTACAATTAACTGAGTGCCATGAACATGGTTATAAAATGGCCTGTGAACACCAGAACCATCTCAGTTTTGGACCTATGGGCTGTGTCTGTCTGAATGTCTGCATCATGGCACCACACTGAAAAGAATTGCCAGAGGAACCGAAAAATCTGATTGTGAGATTCACAAAGATAAAAAAGGGTACAGGAAGATCAATGACCAACTAAAATCAGTAGAACCACAGCTGCAGCAGTAATCAGGAGGTATAGAATGAGCCATAGTACCACTAATCAGAGCCACAGTGGCCATCATCCTAAAATGATGCAATGGACAGTGTGCTACTTAGACAATCTAGCTCTGAAAAAGAGATGGGCAAGTGCTTCAGACTTGGCAAAGAGGTAGTCAATGGAAATCAGAGTATTTGTGACAGCTCAGACAGTGCAAACATTGCATAACATCAACCTCTATGAACAATGTACAAGAAAAAAACCCTTGGTTGCTCTTTGAAAGAAAACTGCAAGATTAAATTTTTCTAAAGAACATGAAAAAATCCTGATGAATATTGGGGGCATATTATTTGGTCAGATGAAACTGAAATTTGTTTGGCTCAGATGGGGTTTAGTATGTTTGGCGTGAACCTGGCTAGGACTACGATAGTGAATGGTCGTCATTTTTTGAACCATTGTGTGTAGTTCAGCTCCAAAATCAATTATTTTAGGTGAGCCATATCTGAAGTCAGTGTGTTCACCTGCCCAAACAGCGCTTGAAGACAGCATTGGCTGGTATCGAGTCTGAATGTTTTCAATTCATGGCCTGGCCAGGTTGGGCCTGGGTGGTCTTAAAATCAGGTTCTAGGTCTGTTGCCATGCTATTAAAGTTAGCATTGGCACAGATTTGCATTCAGTTTGGGGAGCTTCTGAGCCAACTCCACTGCGGTTTGTTGAAATCATTAACTGCAAGTTTGCAGGCATAAGGCACCACTCCTATCCTGTGAACTGGAGTGGTCGAAGAAGAGCGGAATAATAGATGACAGATAACAACATCCTCTCTACCTCAGACACTAAGTGTAGCAGTTCTAGTTACTAAGTAATGGTCAGTTCTCCAAAAGAAAGTGGAATGGGCACACTCACTGCAGTGGTAGCAAAAGGCAGAAGAAAACAGAAGAAAAATACAGTGTCTATTACAGCATTGGAGGACAGAAAAACTGTAGCTGCGACCATGGTCACAAGCTGTACATCCGGTTTTGCATGTACAAAAGTGAGTAGAGAAAAGGAGAGGAAGTGACTTTGCACAAAGTATTTATTGACTACTAAGTCACTGTCACTTCATGACTTGAAGACTCATGGAAAGTCTCAGTATGGTACATACCCACACTATAGAAGTAGGAAGTAATGTCCATGATCATAGTTTCAACAAAGGTGGCAACAATTACGGGAAGTGGAAAACTTGCATGTCTTTTCACTAGAACTGTAATATAACTTTTAACAATTATGGACTGCCCATTATACTGAACATCTATTACTAGGCTAATTTGGTGTTAAATTGACTACTGAGTTATTCCCCAGAAAGAATAACCAAAGAACCCTAGATTTATATTTTTCTAAGGATGTACTTATATTAGAACCTGTTCCCAAGTGATCTGTGCCAGGTCTTTCTGATTCTGCAGCACGCTCCAAAGGAACAGATCTCTGGCTGCATCACACACTGTGTCTGGGTCCCTCTCCTTCCCTGAGCAGGACGGTTCTTCAACCTGGCTTTTGGGTGTGGTCTGTAAAGCCAAAGGAAATGGTGATTTGTGTGAGTAAATTTCACTGATATCTTTTGCTTGAATATGTTGATTTGCACTCTCATCTGAGACGTGGAGATATACATGTTTTGACACTTTATAAAATGATTAAATCTAAGCTTATTAATTAGCTATCCAGCATATTATTCAGTAACTAGAATACAGCATTACTTGGTAATTACAATTACTTATTCAGTAACTGCAGTGAAAAAAGGTATGTCATAAGGAATGTAGAATATAGTGAGAGATGTAAGTCTCTGTGGCCTCATTCAAACTTACTGTAAAATCCTTGTCATCACTGGATATCTCTATTTTGTGAGGGGGTGGCATTGGGTGGTACAGCGGTTGAGTGAACCTGCCTAGCAGGCGCCGCACTTCAGCAGCCACATGGCTCAGGGTAATCATCATGCTTCCCTGCGCTCGCTTGGCCAGTTTGCGTGAAAACAGACAGCTGGGAAGATGCTTATACAGGTCACACAGTGTTTTTTCATCTTTGAGGAACTGAATGATGCATAGCCCATTCTCCAGCAGCAGGCGTACAAACTCAGCCTTATGGCCCACCAAGGCAGAGAACATTGCCTGGTGCAGATCACAGGACTGAGGGAAAGTAGCACATGGAATAGTTAACTTAATTTTTATTTATTTGGTTAATGTTTTTATCTGAAGTAAAGAGGCAGTATCCAGTACAAGAAGGACTGTACTTAAATGATGGGTGAGATAGACCTCTGTTACTTCCTTTTTGTATTGTATTTTTAGTCAATACATTTTTTAACATTAATTAATACTCAGATTTATTAATTAATAGTTTATTAATTAAATTAATAATACATTATTAATTATTAATACAGATCTGTTGTGAATTACTCTATAGAATGTTCCTTTAGCAAAGAAAATATTATTAGAAATGTACACATTCAAATAAACAATGATTGTGTGAATGGATTTTTTCCAATTTCAAGCAATCAAAGTGGTACTAAATGGTTAGTCTAACTGCACCAATAACCCTAACATTTGATTTATTAAGTATTTGCAAATATGAGACCGTATTGAAAAAAAAAAAAAAATTCTAATTTCAGTTCAAATCAATTACTACTCTCAGCACTGCTCGCAATACTGTCAGAGCTGCTGTTTCTAACAAATTAATCAAGACCAATCAGAGTGGAGAATTCAATAGCGCTGAGGTATAAATATTCAACACACCTTCCATTTACTTTCTTCAGTGAAGATCTCACTCTCTGCAATATCCACCCGGTTCCAGGCCACAGCCAGCTGCAACTGTCTCTCTCTGTTCACACTGTCACCGCACCGGGGGGCTGTGGAGATAAAACCGGTTTTATTCTTCTGTTGTTCATGAATTACCAACACAAATAAATAAAAAAACTTGAAGAAAACCTTGTATCAAATAAAGAATTCATGCATGTCACACATCACTTTGTCAGTCTCTTAATGTGCAACTAATTCTTAAAGCATGTCTTTCATGACAACTCTTGGAATGAGATTATCAGCTTTAATTGATGGGAATGGACTGCAAGTAGGTTTGATCATGGTGGACTAGATCTGCTATGCAGCTACTGTTGCTACTGAGCGAGTATGAATACGTGCTCTGATAGACATACACAGACTTAGAGAAGTAGAGAACCATGCTTCTGCTGCAAAGGGTACAGAAGTAGAAACCCCCGTAGCAGATCTATATGGTGGTGGTGGGGAGGAGGAGGGTAGGATGCGAAATTTTGTAGCACGCAGAGAGGCCATAGCCAGTGACTTAATCACGATAATAAAGGGTTACACAGACGGGTGATGGGCTGCTACACTGCCATCAAGTGAGCCAATCGTCGCATGGACAGAGTTTAATTACCGGACTAGACATTATTCAGAGTCTATTATGAAACTGAAAAAGAAGGAATTATGAGAGTCTGGTGAAGTATAAGTGTCATGTACCAAGTACAAGTCTTAGGGGTTTATTGTAGGCGGTTCAGTAATTTCATGCAATGTGAATAAACCACTCAGCAGATGATAGACTTTGTTAAATCCATAGCTACTAATGGAAGTATAAAGCTCTACCACACTTTGCTGGCCAAATTTCCATTAGGGTTCTATATTCCTTACAGTTAAGAATTCCTCTGAGTATTAACCTCTGAGTATTTCCAGCTAATGCAGGGCATGATGGATACCAATGATCAAATTGCACCTTTTAGAAAAGCTTGGAGAATGGCTACATCCACGTCGTTGTTTTTTTCCTCGTCAATGCAGAACACCGTCAACAGCTGCGGGAACTGGACAATGTCTTGAATCTGTGAAAATTTCGGGGGGGGGGGGGGGGGGGGTTCACATATTAGAAGTTAATTTGTTGCTAAAGTGAGGTAGGTGCTACCCTTTTTTCCTGACTCTTTAATGTTTAATGAAATATTACTGGAATCATTCCACTAATAAATTCTACTAATAAATGCCCAACAGCCATGAAAAAAATGAAATGAATACTATATAAACAGGAAATTCATATTCCCATATTACAATTACTGATAACAGTTAACATTATGGTTCATGTACACTTATGTAAACAGTAATCAACAACAATAATAATTAAGTTTCCGAATGCCCCTATGTAAAACCAATACACTCAAAATTGAGCTTAGTTGTATAATAATAAATATAAATATTTGGGGAAAAATTGTGCATCTTGCACAGTGCTGTGGCACAATCTGGAACTGAAATGTCAGTATTTTCATGGAAAATTATAGCTCTGCTTTAAATTATTTTCCATAGAAACCTCTGAAACTGCAGTGTATTTTGTAATTTACTGTCAAGGGTCAGAATTGTTTTGTTCCAACCTTTTTGGTCCACTCAATGATGTTCAGTTCAGAAAAGTTATTATACTCTTCTGTAAAAAACTTTTTCATCAGTCGTTGGATGAGCGCTATTGTGATCTTGGACAAAGGTAGGCCAGCCACATTGGCGAGGACATCAGCCAAGCGCCCAGAACCTTCCAGAACAACACATGGACTGCTGTTCATCATAGAGCTGTAGATTGTCTGTAGGAAAAAATATGTGGCTTCAGAGCAAAACGGACAGAACAGGTTGGTTTAGAAAGAGAACACAAATTTGATCTCACATTTAGGGTTCCAGGTCCACCACCTAGTACCACACAGACAACTGGAATCTTCAGTTCACTCTCTGGTAAGAATGATTATCAGTCCATTAGGAATAACTACTATAACACTACTAGATTCAGTATTTGAATGCTGTAATGCTGCAATTTAATGAAGAACCTTAATAATATATAAAAAGAGACTGGAGTTTTTCATCACATGCCAATACAAATCTGCACACTCACCTGGTTTTTCTAGAGGCTGGTCTGAGATGAGTTTCTCCAGTCGTCCACGAAGTTCAATTTCAGCCCCATATTTGCCAGATGTTCCATCATCCACCAGCAGGAAGTGAGAGTGATTAACATCCAGGCAGGATAAGTGACCCTGACAATGTTCATCCAGATAGTAATGAGCAGGAAAGCGACCCTGAAAATGGAACAGAAAGATAGATTAATGGGCAGATAAACAGACAATTTAGAGTGGCATACAATCAAATCAGGGTTTGATCAAGCTTGAGTTAGTGTCTGTGTGGAGTTTTGCATTTTCAACAGATGTCTCTGTGTGGGTTTCCTTTGGGTTCTCTTGTTTCCTTCCACTTCCCCAAAACATGCCAGGTGTATTGGTTACTCTAAATTGCCCCCTAGGTATGAACAAGTGTGTAAATATGTGTGCGCATGATGTCTTACAATGAACTGGCATCTCATCCAGGGTGTATTTCTGCCTCTCATCCAGTAATTGGCTTCCTGACCATCTGCTTACTCCAGATGAATGAATCAAATCATACTTATTTTACAGAGCTTATATTCTGGTCATTTGACCTGCCAGTAACCAGGTAAAATAAATATAGTCTGAAATTATTTTGTTACCAAAGTAAATTTAAAACAAACAGATGAATTTAGACCCTGTCACATGACCTGACATGAGGAGAACATGCACAGAATCTCCATACAGACAGTAACTTGATCTCAGGATCTAACTGGGGACCCTGGAACTGTGAAATGGCCAGCTAACTGCTGCACCACCATGTTAAGATGCTCTGAATAAGAGAATTGTGTCAAATGATTTGAAAAGGTAATCACGTCTGGGTGAACCAGAGCCTGGCGGTTGTGGATGACCCCCCATGTGGCCACTCCGATAGCCACAATCTGGCCCCCTACAGTGTTACTGCTTAGATTATAGTCCCGTACTGCTCTCCCAACATGTTTCATCACACCTGTGTTTGTTCCCCCAGTCAGGATCCATGCCCCTGTAACAGACAGAATTGAATTACTTTTGTGTAACTGCTTCTATAATCATAAAGACTATCCTGTGCTCATTCTATGTCTCATATTCACAATATGTTTGTACCACACACTGAGTACCCTTTGACTTTACAGTATACAGTTGTAGAATCTGTAGATGATTTATAATCCCACTATTGGGTGTTATTCAGAAGAAGGTGTGTTCACTTTTGAGTCTGGTTCCTCTAAAGGTTTCTTCTTTCTGTTCTCTCAGCGAGTTTTTCCTTGCCACTGTCACCTCTTTCTTGCTTATTGTGGATCTAAATTTATATTTGTATTTCTGTAATGCTGCTTTGTCATAATGTCTCAATTTCAATTATCAGCTGAAGCAGCTGGACAATTTGGCACAATTTAGCATTTTAGCCAAAGCAGATTTCCAGAAATCTACATCTAGAACCCCAATAAGCAAGCAAAAGGCAACAGTGGTAAGTAAAAAAACTTTCATGAGGTGAGATTAGCAAGAGATCTTGAGAGGAACAAGAGGTTTACCCATCACTCTTAAAGATAAAGGTTCCAATTAGAACCAAAAATGGGTTTTCAGCCTGAATGCTTTTAAATTGCACAAAGAACCTTTTACGCTCAAGTTTTTTAGAGAACCATCTATTTAATGATTCTTCACAGCAGTGCCACAAGGAACCTTGTTATCATAAGTTCTCTAAAAAAAACCTTAGTTAGTGTTTTAAGGAAATAAAGCAGGTTCTTAAGAGTGATGCCATGTCTTTGTGTTCCAGTCCCACAAAGACATTTATAGGGTTCACTTTAACCTGTTAACAGAAGATACCTTGAAGAACCAATGCACTGCTTTGAAGAACCTATAATGAAACAATAAGAACTTCTTTAATCTCCAAAGAACCATATAGCTCAACTCAGGAACCCTATACAATGAAAAATGCTTATTTGCAGAACTTTTATTTTTAAGAGTGATCCTCCTATGGAAAAATAGTGTGATAATAATACTACTACTACTACTACTACTACTAATAATAATAATAATAATAATAAGAGGAAGATGAAGAAGAAGAAGAAGAATAAAGCCCCATCACATCTTGTTCTATTACTCTAGAGCAGTGTTATTGCAGAGGGTGTTCACCTGTGGTTTGGGCTACTTTAATTAGTCCTCTACGGAATTTGTTTTTCAGGTCTGTTTTAATGTCGAAGTTTTTGGCTCCTCCTGTGACTGATATTAACAAGTTAGGGGGCTGGAGCTTCCAGTAATCGGTCATCAGTTGGTACAGTTTCTCAACAGGAGTATCTGAGGATACACGGACATACTGGTCCCACGTGAGCACATGGAATCACAAAAACAAAAAAAACCCCAAACATATTAAATATCAAATTCCAATGTATCCATGGTAAATAAAAGGAGCAGATAAGCATACTTTCCCAGAGAAATCCAATTCCCATTTACCCTGCCTGTTTTCTGTCCAATTCCTCCAAAATTAATGTCTCCATATGCGTCAGTAGGAACCTCCCTGATGTGCCTGTGTTTGTCATACTGCTGCCCAATGTAGTCCTCTGGCTTGATGGCTTCATCTTTGTGATCAGGCTTTGGATAGCCACACATACAGATCTCCTTTCTAATTGCAAAAACCAACATAGACACATGTTCATAGTCAAACACTGACCTACTAACACAACAGTCTAAGTTAAATGGAGAAGGAATGAATATGGTCAATGGATAGTGACAGAAATATGTAACCAAAGTAGTACACATAGTAATATATAGTACCTAGCCCCTAAAAATACATATTTCTCTAACTAGACCGGACTGGTTTGACTGAGCAGAACATGCAAGGTCAGAATAGGGGTGCATATTTGCTGATGTATACCTGCCATCTTCTACATAGAAGCAGCACTCTTTTTTCTTGATGTTGACTTTAATCCAGGAGGAAAACGAGCAGCGCTGGAAAGAGGAAGATGGAGACAGATATCTGCTTTTAGCCACACACACAGATAGAGCCTGCACTCCGTCTTCCATCGACATACTCACACAGACACAGACACATTAACACACACAACAGAGTGAAAAAAAGACACTGCAGTGGAGTGTATGCAGTGGAGCGAGTGCATGGAGTGAGTGCCCTCGGTCATAACACTGATGACGTCACTATAATGAGACGTGAGAGCAGTCAGGGGACTGCTGTGAAAGATGCTGATCAGGATGAGAAAGCTCCATTAATGTCTCACATGTCAATAAAATCAAACTTTCCAAATGGAGAAAGCACTTAGGCTTGCTTACATTTCACCACACAAGAACATTTATAAACCATTTTCAATAATGAATTAACTTAAAGTGTTTGACTTGGTTTTGAATATATAAGGATTTAAAACAAAAAAAATAAAGAAAAAATAAGTATTTCTATGTCAAGATCATGCAATTATATGAAATAAGCACTCAACATCACATATTATTAAGTATTCAAAAACAGTTTCCAAACATAAATTTATTGCCTCACCTTGTTTATTTGTGACATCATGGTGTTAAATTCTATATTTTTTAACTGCTGGTTTTCCACCATCATTGGATGTATTTTACTCTCTCTTCTGGGCATTTCTGCAAAATTTGGATGTAAAATATACAAAACATCTTGACCTTGCAAATACATATGATATTAAATGAAAGTTATCAAAGCCACATGCATAAACTGTAACAACGACAAAAGCCACTTAATATATCTAAAGAATTCCATCAATAGCAAGGACTGCTCTTTCAAGGATTATTATTTTTTTCAAGGATGATTCGTCTTCTAGCAGCTTTGAATTATTTCTCCTTGATGCAACAGAGAATTGAATTCACATGCAACGCTCATATTGAGAGTCATATAATCATATACATCCTGTATATTCAACACAATCAGTAACTTTAGCATTTCTTCTTTATGACTAAAGTTCTACAAAAGGATTAAAATTAAAATGGGTTCCTCTTTACAGTTTAGTTTTGATCAAAATATTCTCCTTATGCCATCTCAAGCAGTTTTCCTTTGCCACTTGCTTGCTTAATAGAGATCTAGATTTGCAGAAAAGTCTGTTGTTCAACGTGCAATACAAATACATTCTCAGCCTTATTGATCTTGACATTGCACAGTTATGGGCAGACTACCATAAAACAATGAGGAATAAAAATCTACTTACTGTACTTTGTTTCTTGTTCTTTGTTCTGCTGTAGCGTCAGAGGAGTGCTGTTCATATGAGCATTGCTCTATCAAAATACAACACCACAATGATGACAGCAGTATTTATATCTACAGTACATCAATGCAGTTCCAAGCATCTCATATCCTCCCACCAGCTTCGGCTCTAAACATGCAATGATACATCTTATCTATTGATTTGCCAACCCCATCCCCTGTACCAACATATAAAGTAAACAGTCAGTCACAGCACTGGAGAAATTTGTGACATATATATTTCCTAGACAAACAAATAGGCAATATGTTCATTTGCCTCTAAAGCCATTCATTCCCTGGCGGGGAAAGAATCTTTAAGGCAAAAAAGCAAAAATTCATCTGTTGTGTGCATGTTAGATTATTTTTACTTACAAATAAACTTGTAAGTGTTTCAGAGGTGTTGCTTTCTCTGACCTCCCCCATTGCTTCAAGTGCTTTCAGATCTGAGTTCATTAGAGTTCTATGAATTTGTTCTATGAAAAAAAGTAAACTGCGTAGCGTGAGAAGCCGCTTTAGTGCTGGTTCATGCGTCAGACTTCAATTGTGTCTAAGGTTTCTAAAGCCCTTTGCTTGTCCTTCATACTTGAATCAGTAGTCTCAGTGATGGTTGCTGAGTGACGCCTAAACTTAGTATTAAGTTTTCTATGAAGCAGCAAAGTGTCCAGTAATACTCAGTCTATTCAAATGAGCTTATGTGCCAATGTGCCAAAAGCACTTTAATGGGTAAATGAATCAACCTTGGGTCTCTATAAAAGTTATGCTATGTGCTCTGATTGACATGAGATTGTGTTGTAGAGATTTACTTTTAATTGTGACAATTCATGTGTACTACCTCGACTGGGACAATTTTCCAGAATGTTTGATATAAACCAGATGACACTGATGATTTAAGTGTCATGTTTCCATCATCACAAAAACAGTAAAAGAAAAGTCTTTTTTTCTATACACAGTATTGTGCAAAAGTTTTACCATTAGTAAAAGAAAAGTCTTTTTTTCTATACACAGTATTGTGCAAAAGTTTTAGGCACTTGAATGATGTAGCGCAAAGATGCCTTCAAAATAATGAAATTCAATGTTTCTACATTTTAAAAAAATACCGTAAAGAGCAGTAAACTGTAGTAAATGAAACAAAGTCAATATTTGGTGTGACAAAAAATAGTATTCTCCAATACAATTAGTGCAGGAAAGTAGCTGGTAAGTTTTATTGAGCATCTTGCAAAACCATTTTTTCTGTAACATTTAATTCTGCACTAGAAAACTAATGTTTGGGAATCTAAAATGTTTTTTGCACTTGGTAATGTAGAAGTCATAAATTAATAATTTTATGGTATAACAAAGTTTGTACCAAAAAAATAGGGTGACTGTAATTTTTGCACAGTACTGTATACACAGTAGCTCAGGATAATATGTCTGAAATATAGTTCATGTTGTAGGACCTCATAGCGAGCAAGGCAGCGAAGATGTAACCGGAAGAGATAAAACACCCTCGGACCATTCAAACCATTAGTCAAAGATTCTGTCAAGATTATGCCAGCTAGTCTGGATTGCAGATGAGGAAGTGGCACAGTTGAGTAACACTAACAGTATTTGTCAGGGTGGCCCTCTGGCCAGGAAGTTGCAACAAAGCCATAAATCAGCCCCCTACAATGCCACAAGTGGGGTGAGAAACAAACCCTCTCCTGGACCGCAGCATAGAATCACTAGACTCTAAGTTCATTCCACAGCTTAAAAGACACAGATTCTGTGAACACCTTTCCTGACTTGATTTCTTTGGCTCACCTACTGGAGTACGTGCCACCACAACCTCAGATTAACTATATGTCTTTTAATGCTAATTAAACCCGATATTAACCCTCACAGAGTGGAACCAAGAGAAGGGGGGGGGATCCCCAATTGTGAGATGGCCTCCTTTGCTTAAGTAGCTTTTCACACCGCCCACAGTGCAGAGGACAGAACCATTTAACTGCTGTTACATGAGGTCTATTTCAATGTATCACACTTTTATTCAAAGTTTTATTAGGGACACAGAGACTGGGGGACCCAAATGCAGAACACAGACACGGTGACTGATGCTTAACAGGATTTATTGGCGTGAAGAGGAGTCTGGAGTGTGTAGTAAAGGAGTGTGATAATTTGTAGTCGGGGTCAGGAATCGAACTCGGGTGCACCACATGAGAGTCGAGAGCTCACTGATGCACTGGCGGGAGGCTGCGGCAGGATGGCAGGCAGTGTTGGGCATAGCAGTAAGTGAGCCACAGGAGAGCAGGCAGTAGCCTGAGTGGTGGACCTGGAACATGAGGAGAAACAGACAGGGTAAGCACAGGTGAATTCAACAGAGAAAACACTAGACATAACCAGAAAACAAATGCAAGGAAGGCTGGAAGTGTACCACACTAAAGCCGGAAAGATCTGGTGATGAGTGTCTGAAGAACCGGAGTTTATATATATTGCTGCTTGATTAGCTGATGAGAAACAAGTGAGTCAATGATTCGATCAGACAGCCTGAGAGGTGGAGCACCATGCCAGGGGGCTGATGTGAATCAGCTTGAGCTGAGAGACATGAAAGTTTGAGTGGATATGCAGGGACCTTAAGCTTGAGCTTAACTGCAGAAGGATTGATAATGCTGTTGATGGTGAAAGGGCCTAAGTACAGGGGTGAGAGTTTTCTGGCTTCTGCCTTCAGTGGGATGTTTTTGACAGAAAGCCATATCTTCTGACCTGGTTGGTAGTCAGGTACGGGAACCCAGCGGTGGTCAGCCAGGCATCGATTTTGCTCGGTGGAGCGGAGCAGGGCAGAACAGGACTCTCTCCATACCTTGCGGCAATGGCGGAGGTGGGCTTGCACAGAGAGAACTGCAATGTCATTCTCCTGGGCAGGGAATAAGGAAGGCTGGTAACCCAGGGAACACTCAAAGGGGGACTTGCCTGTGGTGGTGATGGTCAAGGAGTTGTGGGCATACTTCACCCAGGGTAACTGGTAGCTTCAGGTAGAGGGGTTATCCGCTGTGATATACCGCAGCGCAGGTTTTAACTCCTGGTTGACCTGCTCTGCCCGGCTGTTGGTCTGGGGGTGGAATCTAGAGGACAAATTTACTGTGGCCCCAAGAGTATTACAAAATGCCCTCCAGACTTGATAAACAAATTGCAGACAGTGGTCAGAGACAATATCCTGTGGAATGCTGTGTAGGCGGATGACGTGGCTGACGAGGAGTTTGTCAGCCACGTCTGCAGTTTCTCGAGCAGTAGGAAGCTTGGGAAAGGCCATGAAATATATGGCCTTGGAGAACCGGTCTATTATGGAAAGGATGGTGTTACCTTGGGAAAGGGGTAGACCAGTGACGAAGTCCAAGGCAATATGCGACCAGGGGCAACTGGAGATAGGAAGGGGTTGTGGTAGGCCGGCAGGCGGGTGTTGTAGGGTCTTATCACAGGCGCACATGGAGCAGGCAGCAACAAATGCTCAGGTGTCGGCATCCATCATAGTGCCACCAGAAGTGTCATTTCAATGAACCTAGGGTGCGGATAGAGCCAGGATGACAGGCGAACCAGGGACAGTGGATCCACTGGAGGACCTGGGCATGTGCAGCATCTGGGACAAACAAGTGACCTGGAGGACCATTACCTGGGTCGGGTTGGGTGTGTTGTGCTCTCTGAACTATGAACTCGATCTTCCATGTGACGGGTCCCTTCATGCAGGCTGGAGGGATGATGGGGTCGGGGTCAGAGATGTTCTCCTCTTCCAAGTGACGAGAGAGGGCATCGAGCTTAGTATTCTTGGAGCCGGGGCAGTAGGTGATCGTGAAGTTGAATCACCCGAAGAACAGGGCCCAGCATGCCTGACGGAAGTTGAGGCACTTGGCAGTCTGGATGTAGGCCAAGTTCTTATAGTCGGTCTAGACAATAAAGGGTTGCTCAGCCCCCTCAGCCAGTGTCTCCACTCTTCCAAGGCTAACCTAATGGCTAGTAACTCCCAATTCCCCACTTTGTAGTTGCTTTCGGCTGGTGAGAGGTGGCAAGAGAAAAAAGCACAAGGATGCATTTTCTGCTCCAGGCCGGATGGCTGGGAGAGCACCGCACCCACCCCAGAGTCAGAGGAGTCCACCTCTACAATGAACTGTTGTGTGGACTCGGGCTGAATCAGCACGGGGGTTGAGGTGGAGGTGAGCCTAGTGAGTAGTACCGCCACTCGGCTATAGTCCTGAATGAACCAGCTGTGGAAATTAGTAAACCCCAGGAAAAGTTGGAGCAGCTTCCAGGTGGTAGGTCTGGGCCACTCAATAACAGCCCAGATCTTCTTGGGGTCAGCGCTCACCTGCCCACTCTCAATGATGAACCCCAGGAACCTGACTTAGTTTACATGAAACTCATTTCTCAGCTTTGGCAAACAGGTGGTTCTCAAGTAGTCTCTGAAGGATCTGACAGGCATGAAGGTTGTGCCCAGCAGGGGTGTGGGAGAAAATCAGCATGTTGTCCAGGTAGACAAAGACGAACCAGTTCAGGAAATCCCAGAGAACATCATTGATAAAGGCTTGGAACACTGCCGGGGCATTGGTGAGTTTGAATGGCATAACCAGGTATTCGAAGTGGCCCAGGGGTGTATTGAATGCAGTCTTCCACTCGTCCCTCTCTCTGATCCGGACAAGATGGCATGCGTTCCACAGGTCCAACTTTGTGTAGATGGTGGCCCCATGCAGGGGTTTGAAGGCAGAGTTGAGGAGCGGCAGGGGGTAATTGTTCTTGACTGTGATGTTGTTGAGGGCCTGATAGTCGATGTAAGGGCAGAGGGTCTTGTCCTTCATGACCACAAAGGAGAAGCCAGCACTCAGGGGGGAGGAGGAAGGTTGGATGACGCCAGCCGCAAGGGACTCCGAGAGGTATTTCTCCATGGCCTCCCTCTCAGGGTGAGAGATTATACAGCCACCTGGATTGCAGAGTGACCCCAGGAAAGAGGTCAATGGTGCAGTAATACAGCAGGTGAAGTAGTAATGAGAGGGCCTGGTCCTTGCTAAAGGCCTCACCTAGGTCATGATACCCGGGGGCATGGCTGAGAGGTCTTGTGGGCTTAGGGTAGGGGGTTAGGGTAGGGGGCATTTGTGACCCCAATAGGTGGAAGGGCAGATCTCAGGCAGGATGAGTGACAGAAGGGAGTCCAGTTGATGACCCTCCCAGCAGAGCACTCTATTTGGGGATTATGTTATGTTAACCAGGAGTGACCCATCTGAGATGTTGGGCTTGCCAGTAACTCCTTTGCTAACAGCGAGTCCTTCCCTTTAGGGTAGAGAGGATAGGTGGTGAATAAGTGGCCTGACTGGCCACAGTAGATACACGCCCCAGCCTAGAGCCAGCGGTTATGCTTGGACGGGGTGAGCTGGGCACAGCCTACCGGCCTGGGTTCTTCTACTAGTGTGGGGGGGGGAACCAGAAGGGACTCGAGGACTGGGCTGAGATTGCACTTGAAGGAAGTGATCTGCAGGAGAGCAGGCAGTAGCCTGAGTAGTGGGCCTGGAACACGAAGAGAAACAGACAGTGTAAGCATAGGGAAATTCAACAGAGAACCCACTGGACATAACCAGAAACCAAATGCGAGGCAGGCCAGAAGTGTAAGGCACTAAAGCCGATCTGGCGATGAGTGGCTGAAGAACCGAGGTTTATATACACTACTGCTTGATGAGCTGATGAGAAGCAGGTGAGTCAATGATTCAATCAGACAGCCTGAGAGGTGGAGTGCCATGACCAGAGACACACGCGTGCACACACACACACACACACACACACACACACACACACACACACTACAACACGAAGAACAATACTTGGGCAATCTCTCACCACAATTAGCACCCATATACAAATCCTTATACTCTTTAAGGCTAGAATTATACAAATGCAGGTACTCTCTAACCTGCACTCGTTTCCATCTATTCTGTTTATTCTGTTTTTTTTTTTAAACTACCTTGACAATCAACGACCTTGGGTCACTGTTGCCACCCTGTGGAACAACTAAACAGTGCGCTGTGTGACCTGCGCATACAAAATGTATTAGGCTTTTATTATTTTGTAGTTAGGCCAATATATGTGGTCTATGCTGGTGGACTCTCCACTTCAGTTCACCTCACAAGCTTTATATGGGTTTCAATTCAGGGGATTGCGATGGCCATGGCAGGACCTTGATTTTGTGGTCAGTTAACCATTTTTCTCTTGATTTTGATGTATGTTTGGGATTATTGTCCTGCTGAAAGAGCCAACCGCAGCCCATTTTAGCTTTCTGGCAGGTGCAGTCAGGTTTTCATTTAATATCTGTTGATATTTGATAGAGTCCATGATGCCATGTATCCTAACAAAATGTCCAGGTACTCTGGCAGAAAAACAGCCCCAAAACATTAAAGAGCCAACAGTATATTTAACCGTGGACATACAGTACATTTCCATATGGCTACCTCTTTGTGCGCACCAAAACCCCCTCAGGTGTTTATTGCCAAAAAGCTCTATTTTGGTTTCATCTGACCATAGAATCCGATCCCATTTGAAGTTCCAGTTGTGTCTGGCAAACTGAATATGCTTGAGTTTGTTTTTGGATGAGAGTAGAGGTTTTTTTCTTGAAACACTTCCAAACAACTTGTGGTGATGTAGGTGACTTCGGATTGTAGTTTTTGGAGACTTTCTGACCGCAAGATGCAACAAAGTTCTGCAATTCTCCAGCTGTGATCTTTGAAGATTTGGTGGCCACTCAAACCATCCTCTTCACAGTGCATTGAGACAATATAGACACACGTCCAATTCCAGGTTGATTCATAAAGTTTCCAGTTAACTGGAACTTCTTAATTATTGCCCTGATGGTGGAAATGGGCATTTTCAATGTGTGTGCTATTTTCTTATAGCCAGTTCAATGGTTTATAGCCACTTCAATGCTTGTGCTATTTTCTTATAGCCATTTTGTGAACCTTTTACTGCACATCACAGCAATATTCCTTGCTCTTACTCATTGTTATGAATGACTAAGGGAATTTGCCCTGTGTGTTACCTCATATTTAGTCTTCTGTGAAACAGGAAGTCATGGTTGAACAATCTCCTGTTCCTAGTCACCAGGCGTATTAAAACGTGTAAAATATCAATGGGAATATACTTCAAATATATTTTTCTCATATGAATTCATAGGGCTGCCAATATTTGTTGCACACATATATTTAACAAAGATTTTGTGGGGAGACAAACCTATGTTTTGATTGCAATAGTTTGATATACATGAGAGCAGAATATGTTTATCATTTTTTTAATGAAAGATCAAAAGTTTAAACAATGAAGACAGTTTTTCTCAGCCTTCTTTGTTCATATTTAGCAAGGGTGTCAATATTAGTGGAGGATACTGTATAATGCAACAGCTCAATATAAACAGCAAATTTTCACTGCAATATAAGTACATTAGAAATTCTACTATGCACAGAAGACAAAGTAGTAGAGGTGGACATCTGGTGTCCTCTGCTGGGCTATTTGAAAATCACATGTAACATTTATTGTTATTTGTTTTTTGGTTTTTTAAAGTTTTATTTTTCCATGTCTTTATTTAATAAGCTTAGTATTTATCCTCCCCAAACCCTGTTTTTTAAAATTATTTTTTAAAGTTAAAGTAAAGTAAAACTCAGTACTGATGGGCTGGGTGGGCTGTGGTGGCTCAGTGGTTAAAGCTCTGGGTCACTGATCAGAAGGTTGGAGGATTTGAGCCCCAGCACTGCCAAGCTGCCACTGTTGGGCCCTTGAGCAAAACCCATAACCATATGTGCTCCAGGGGCACTGTATCATAGCTAACCCTCAGCTTCCTAACAGGGTGGGATATGCAAATCTTAAAATTTCCCATACGAGGATCAGTAAAGGTACATTTTACCTTATCTTATAATATATATCCATCCATCCATCTTCTACCGCTTACTCCTTCTTCAGGGTCGCGGGGAAACCTGGAGCCTATCCCAGGGAACATCGGGCACAGGGCGGGGTACACCCTGGACAGGGTGTATAATATATATATATATATATATCCCATCAGAATTATAATACAGTCCTTTATTATAAATATTTATTATTTATAAATATTATTAATAATTATATCTAGACAGATGGAGGCATGATGATGCAATGGGTTGTGTTTGCATTTCACAGCTCCAGGCCATCCCCGATCCTGAGCTCAGGATACTGCCTATGTGGATATTGTTATTGCAAGTTCTCCCTGTGTCTATGTGAGTTTCCGCCAAGCTCTCTTGTTTCCTCCCACCTCCTAAAAATGTGCTTGTAGGTGGATTTTTTTTAAAGATAAATCACCCCCAGGTGTGAATGTGTGTGTGCATGGAACCCTGTGAGGGACTGGTATTCCAGCCTCATGCCTATTGTTCCTGGGATAGGCTTCAGATCCAGACAGACACCAATTGCAAGTTATATATCAGACAAAACACATTTATTTGGATATTTGTGGTACAGAAATTTTGGTAGCACTTTACAATAACAGTACATGAATAATCATGCAATAATACCTGATACTAATATTAATACTTACTTAAATATGAACTAATGAGTTAAGGCATGTACTAATCATGAACTAGTGAAGAGCTAACCTTAACTGTGACTTGAGTCATAGTCATGCGTGAATAACAACCACCTTAAGGACATGTTAGTACATGTTTGTTAGTTAATGTAGTGATTAGCAATGTAGGGGTAAACTAAATCAAACATGTTCTATAAGAAAGAATATGAATTAAGCATGCATAATTTCAAATTGTTTATATCATTTGCCATATTCAGTTGTGTACACAAACATCACTGGATGGCATTGAGATGAAATTATTAGTGTTTATTATTAGTGAATATTAGTGCATGATTATTCATATTATATTATATTATTCATATAATTAATTATTCATATTATTGTAAAATGTTACAGAGATTTTACATTTGGAATAACTAGAACCTGCAGAGTGTCATGTAAATACCGGAAAAAGACTAGAGACTACGATTCCCATCAGCCACTGCACCTCACCTGATTGTGTCAAATGACTGTCTGCACCTGATTCACATTTGGGATGAATGAGCACTTGTATATAAGTCACACTTTGCACTGCACACATTGTCTTTTGGTTGTCTTTTGTTGCTGATGTTCTCTGGTGCTGTGTTAAGGTCATTGGTCTGGGTTTGGGGCCTAGCCTTAGTGTTCTTGTTTTGTGTTTAATTTTCATTTCTATTCACTTTATCTGCACTTGAATCCATCTTTGCCTCCCAACAAAGAGTTCATCACTAGTAAGGGTATGCGGGATATAAGTTTGCAGTGATTCAACTTTGTATTTAAAGTACTAGGTAGTAAAATGTGTTAGAAATCTACATTTATTTTTTATTCATTCTGGTCAATAAAAATTTTGGTTAATAGTTAAGGATACTACTGTAGTTTTCTGACTATAATAGGGATAGTCTTGATAAGCACACTTTGCTTTTGTTTTGTAGTATTGTGCAGCTCTCAAGGTTCATGTGGAAAGTTATTGTATCCAGTCGCTATAGTGCCACTGATTTGAATCAACCTCTTTGAAGGCTTTGCCAGATATTGCTTTTGAGTCAGATTTCTCCATTGGTTTTCACTTTTGGATTAAGACTATGACTCTTATCTTAGTAAATCCTCTACTGCTTAAATGTCACCTCTCTTAATTCCAGATGTCATCTTTATAGTGATCACTTGTCTTACAATTACCTCTAATGCTACCTGAGTACAAGCTTTTATTACATTCTCTCTCTCCCTTTATTATTTCTCATTATATTCTTTGGTTAATTACTAAATGTAACTGCAGATTTGTGACCCTGTATGTTTAAAACATTTTTTTATGGTGGCCCTGCCACATAATGTAAGTTTAATAATAAAGTGAAACAGTAAAAAGAAAAGTGTGTAATTGTTGATATGGTGAAGAGTACTGTAAGGAGATTATAAAAAGTGTTTACTGTCACAAAATTTTCCACCATGTGAGTCTTCAAAGGATTTTGCATAACCATTTTTTTGACTAATCTTCAACAAAGAGGAAAAAAAGATGGGTTGACTTTTTATGTTATAACATGAACTAACTTGTTTAATGGATGTTCCACAACATTTAATGGGTAAAAAACAAAACAAAAAAACATGTCATTATTATATGAGAAAAATGTAATTATTGGTAAAGAATTACTCCTTGAGCAAGACTTGAACTCCTTGAATTAAATTGGTAAATTATTATATTCTGTTATGTTATCACTGTCAGCTCTCAGGATAATTAGGCCTCATATGATCATTGGTGAAATAATCCTGGAACTGTCTTATTTAGCAGATGCGTATTATTCTTTGAATGTTTTTAAATCAAACTATGACATTTGTTTTTTACAACCACAAAATATCGGTCATGGACTATAACCCTGCTGAAAATGATTAGCTGCTTGACTTTTTTTTTTAATGTCTGCTTTGTATTTTTATTTCACTAGCCAAGGGATTTATGATTCAACAGGGACTTATGATTCACTAGAGATGTATGACACAAAGACATAAAAGGACATTAAGACAAACTAAGCCTTTCATAGACATCTGGTAAGGAAATTCATTATGCAGCTTCACCTCAGGTTTCCTCTGTAAGGAATGAGTTAAACACAGTGTGGTAAGAGACAGCCGGCTGTATTAATTCACCCTGTATCAAATGGCTCCCTGGGAATGCAGAGGGCCAGAGACACGCATGCAGACATCGCCTCTCAGCACCTGTAGGTTTAAGTGACCAAGGGAAGCCTGAGTCGTCCAGAAATAAGAGCTGCACTGGCCTGAGCACTGGCTCTGCTATCACAGAGGGACTTTTGTGCCAGCACGGCCCCTGGGAGTCTTGATAGTGGGTATTGGCCTGGTATCTGAAAGGCATTTCCTTCTGTTCCTGAACCCACTCATATTACAGCTAGGACATTGTCAAAAAAATGTGTTAGCAAGCTCAAATTTTTAAGTATTTGATTTGGGTATGGAGTCAATCAGTGTACTGTATACTGTTCATAGCATACGTGTAAAAAGTGAAGTATACTTTCTGGTTAATACAAACCTAAACTGTACATCTCAGTCAGTAGACAACTGTTGACTAAAGGAGTGCAAAAATGTATGAAAACACTTCAGTTCAAATCCTGTAAGTCCATCAACCACAACATGTCATGTATGAAAATGAAAGGATTTTCAGAACTATGCTGGTTAATCTTCTCTGCCAGAAGGCTCCCATACAGCAATAGAAACCAGATGACACTTTTTCTTTAACGAGGTTCTCTAGGCATTTCAGAGAAAAAAATCCAATCTTTGCAAGTTCATCAAGACAGGTGAGGGTATCATGGCTATGTGGAAGATGAACATAATGTACATACACACACAGTACACATGTATAATACTTTAAAAACAAATACATTTAGGTCGATCATCAGTGAATACAGTGAAATTCAATTGGTAATTATACTGCAGGTGAGTACACAATTAACATGAGTTATTGTATATATAAAATTCAAACAAATTTGATAAATGAGATTTTCAATGTATATGAAAATTAGAGTTTTAATCTATATTCAAAACTTGGAAGCAGTATTATGTAAACTTGCATGTTGGCTCATTCCCCATTTCTGCCTGTCTGTCTCTCTCTCTCTCTCTCTCTCTCTCTCTCTCTCTCTCTCTCTCTCACTCACACACACACAGGAAATAAGGAAATAAATATATTTTCATTCAGGGTTATCTGGTAGCTATCCCCAACTCCAATAATGTGTCTGATCTGTCTTCTGTGTCTGATTTTCTTCCTGCCAAGCATAGGCCCTGTGAACTGGCCTTGTGACATGCTCAGGCCTGAGCTTTCCAAAGATTCATGCTTAGCCCATAAGCCTTCCTTTGCCTCAGCCTCATTCACACATCTGTCAGTCTCATATGCTGATCACATCCTGTGTTCAAGCCCAGATCCATCCATCATGTCAGTCTCAGGCCCTGGGCCCTGGCCATTGTCCGCTTTTCTCTGCCCAATGCAGCTCACTGGCCCTAGTTTCTTCCTAGAGTCAGACTTGGTCACTAATCCTTTCTTAGTCCTTGGTCTCTGTATGTCCCCGATTAACAAAGGTTTTGCTCTTCTTCTCTGTTACTAAGACTCTAGTTCTTCTCTAGTGAAATGCTGAGCCTCTAGTCCATCCCTGGTTTCACTTTCACATCGAGTCCTTCTCCAGTGCTGGTAGACCCTAAGACTTCCCCAATATAAGTCTCAGCTTATAAACCTTTGTAACTCTTGTCCCTAGGGTCCTTCCCTAGTATAACTCTTAGGCCCTATTCCTTCCCCAGGGGAATTCTTGGCAAGAAGTTCTTCTCCAGTGCTACTCTCAGAGACTGTAGTCTTTGTAGCCATTGTAATTCCATTTCTCAACATTACTCAACTCTTGACCTTAAGTCTTTCCTCAGTGTTATTCACAGAGAGTAGTCCATCCCCAGTATAACTCTTAGACACGTTGGTTCTTCCCCATTGTAACTGTTGTTTATAAGTTCAAGGGAAGGAAGTCCAAATCATACTAGCATTCTAGCCACCATTTATTTCTTTTTCTTAGTCCGTGACCTAGTGAACCAGTATCAGGATGTCTTTATTAATAGAGACTTCTGTAAGTCACTCTGGATAGAATCTGGACAGACTGCAGGAGAATTATGTGGTTGGTTGGTTGGTTGCAATGCCAGTCAAATGACCTGATAAAGTACACAGTTCTTGTCTGTGCTTTGTAACAAAGGGTACCAAATTCAGCCTTTTGAGACTTGAGAGATCTGGCTCTGGAACATAAAGGGTTACTTGGTCTTTAATGGATACAAAGGTGCTGGGGAATCCTAAATGGACTCGAAAATTGTAGGCACTGAAAACAGCAGACACTTAAAGCCTTTGTCTCTGTTTCTTTCAAGACAATCTAAAGCCAGTCAAGCACATGACCCTGGCCTATAGCTATGTGTACTCTGAGCTGTGTGCATTCTCATGGAATTCAGAGATCAATTTCATTTTGATTATTCTAAACAGGTTAAAAAGTGGTAAAGCAGCTTCAAAGAGGGAAGGATTTATGGCACATAGCTGCAGGACTTGTATAATCTTACCTGTTCACAAAAATGAACTGCGTGTGATGCTTTAAGCCACATAAACAATTCATACCACTCCTGTATTTGTACTGCTTGTCAGAAAAAATGTTGAAAAGAAGCACAGTGGGTCAGGTGGGGACAGCAATTTGAAAAAAGCTCGATAATGCAGCAACTACTGCCTAGAATTCAGTACATACCAGGAGGAGGGAAATCCTTATTTAAGCTGTTTATTATCAGTTCTGACCATAGAAACAGGACATTTTACATAAAAAACATGGATGAAAATAGCATGTCATACATATGTGGTCAATGTTTTTTATACACTGTGGTTTGTTTTTTTTATTTATTTTATTTTAATCAACAGCTCTCCTGTAGAATGCTCCAGGATATATGTGCATTTCAGAACTTTTAGAGCCTGTCACAGCAACAATACGGGCTCCAGACTAACAGCTTTCCCCAGGAGTAATTTCAACTTTTAGGAGTAATTTGTGTTCCAGCTGTGAGATAGTATGTGGGTGATGATTTCATGCCCTCTCTCTTGAATAAGGATACACTTATTATTTATCACTGCATGGGGATTGATTACATAAAACAAACTAGCTTGGCCAGAATGTAGCAGAATCATAAAATAACACTAATTTTATTTTCAAACAGCACTAATAGCTAACGTCAATCAATGACATAGCAGAGAACGATGGCCTATTATATTAAAAAAAAAAAAAAACCAACCTTACTCTGATTCTTACACCTCTACTCTGCGCAATTTGCTTTTCTAGAACTAAATTAAAAATCTTGTATGGTAGCGCTACTTGTATTGTTCTCTGCTTGATATATCGCTTTGCTTGTATTTCCTCATTTGTAAGTCGCTTTGGATAAAAGCGTCTGCTAAATGAATAAATGTAAATGTAAATATCTTGATTAACCCTGTGTTCTAATTAGGTTATATTCTGTAAATTCCAGTTGACCAGTTGAAAGCACTGACACACATGAAACCTGACATGCCATGGCTGTCACTAATGGTAGTTCCAAGTTCCATGTTTTTGTGCTATAACACACTAGCATTTTGCACTGCGTACATGCTATGAATATAAGCCCACCTCTCATACCAATTTCTACTACATTTCTACCAACATTGGAAAATATTTCAGGTGTCAAATTTGATCATTATATAGCCAGTTGTAACTGAAGGCAAACTAGGGCTGTTTGCCCTAGTTTGCCTGGTGAGATGGAACTCCCCAAATGACTATAAATATAGATGTTGTGCTGTTTGTCAGTGAATTTAGCAAGTGAGGCACAACTGGAGCAAGTCACTGTCATTAGGAAAATTGTTGCCGAAAGACACCATTGTGATAATTAAGGAATAAAACATGACAACACCAAAGTTATTATATTCCTATAACAGCATGTGCCAAAGTGTTTTATTCCTTTTATAACACAGCAATTTGTCAGTTTAAAAAATAGTTATTCATGAATGGCATCATGCTTTTTAATCATTTATAGTTAATTAATGTTATTACTTACAGTACATTATAGAAATTATAAACAGCACTTCCCTCAACAGCTTCTCTTTTTCTTCTCTTGAAGTTAATAAGGCAGAAAAACACAGCATGTCATGTTACAAAGTCTTCTGGCCTGAAGACATTCCCATGGAGGACAACTGACTCTTTTTTTTTCTTGGTTAAATAACATACTTTTTATAATCTGTTTATTTTCAGCCTTAGATTATGTAGATTATCTCCCATACACGTTGCTGTGAATGAGTTGTTATTATAGTTAAAATTATCAGCATATTCAGCAATATTTAGCTTTAATAATGATTGGTCGTGTGCCATGAACAGGGCTTTCCCTCTGTGTGGAGATTAAATCTGCATCACTGACATTATGTATAACAGTCAGCTAGGTTTATAACTGAATGAATAAATAAATAACAACTATTGTTAATTACTGATAGTAACTATTGACAAAACCGTACGGCAAATAAAATGCATTATAATAATTACATGATGTGATGGTGGTGCCTAATCCTGACATCCTAATCCTGCTGTGACCTTTCACCATTAGAACCTGATGCTTTACTTCTAAGCATCACTTCTGAGCTTCTGTCTGCTCTTGTGAATCATCTTCTGCTGCTGTAGATGAAAAACTGTTTCATGAAAAACAAGTCTCACCCTTGTTTAATTGAATAATCTCACCTGGATACTGTAGATATGTACCTAAGAGTTGCTGCTGTAATCATCAGACAGTCCTTTGCTCAATCCCAGTACTCTTATTCACCAAATGCTCGCACTGAACATTTTTTTTCAACACATCGTTAGTACTGTTTGAATTTATAGCATATAGATAAAGTTGTTATATTGTTAGACACAGTTGCTTAGTGGTTAGCACATTTGCCTCGCACCTCCAAGGTTCAATTCCTGCTTCCGCCTTTTGTGCGTGAAGTTTGATGTTCTCTCTGTGCAATTTCCAAATTGTCTGTAGGGTGTGTTTGTGTGCGATTGTGCCCTGCAATGGGTTGGTACCCCATCCACGGAGTCCCCTACCTTGGGATAGACTCCAGGCTTCCCACAGCGCTGTGTAGGATAAGCGGTACAGAAAATGGATGGATATTTATATAAAAGCAATGACTTGAGTTGTACAACTATCTTCTGGATTGCTCATTATGTATCTAAATCTGCATCCAGATGTCTGTAAAGCTGCTTTATGACTGATTTATTTGAATAATAATAAACATCATCATGCTGATGTCTATCCTTCCAGCACAATGTGTTGAATTTAGGTTAACTCTGAACGCCTCGATCATTTCATAGATCAGGGTTGATGCTGCTGCATAGTTTAACCAACGAATCAAAACGCCCATTCGTCTACTTTTAGTCATTCTAACTCGGATTTTATATTAACATCAGAATCACTGAGGCGCGCGGGTGTAAAGCCCACCCGAGACTGCAACTCACTGCAATCCTTCCTCTTCCTGGACAAACGCAGATTCGTGAAGGCGGGATTGGGAAAAGTTGGGACACCTCTCGTGGTCACGGTGATATCTATTTACGGTGGATGTTAAAGAGAAGGTGTGGAGTGAAGTTAAAACGAGTCGTTCCTGTAAGAAAACGCAGCGTCGAGGGCAAAGACGCGCGCGCTATTCCGCACCTACTGTACCTGCTTTAGAGGCACAGAAGCGACGTGCTGTTCTTACAAACCGCCTTAAAGCACTAACAGTTCTTCTTCAGGAGCAGGCTCGGGAAGCTGCGAGCTTCTAAGAGATTAGGTTTGGTGATTTTTGAATGGGTACTAGGAAGGGTTTCCCGGAGCGGCCCGGATGGGATGCACAGTGAGTTTCATTTGCTGCGAAGAGGATTTTCTGCAGATGCCTTTGGATCAGCATGAAGAGAAAAAGAAAGAGGAAAAGAGGCTTTTAGCAAAGGTAGGGAAAAAAAAAAATTATTTTGTATACCTAGAACACTACATGTATAATATAAAACTGCACCTTTCATTGTCTCTAGAACTCTTATGTACCTTCAATATTTATTTCTCACCTGGAAATGTGGATATAGGCTAGATAAGTGGTTCCCAAACTTTTCCAGGGCAAGGCCCCCCAAATGGCATTAAAATTTGACCGAGGCCCCCCTTTTGCAACATGTCTTTAAAACACATTAAAAATACAGACTTCTGAATATATCCCTCTTTTTTTTTATTATTAATAATTACATCTTACATCTTTACATTCCATTACATTAGGAATTGTGTGTGTGTGTGTGTTTGAGAGTGAGAAAGAGAAAACATACATTTATTTATTTTTCAAACCAGATTGTTGAGGCCCCCCGGGCGCCCCCTGGCGACCCCCACTTTGAAAACCACCGGGCTAGAGGACCTTTAAAAATGATTTAAAGTACATAATCGGAGCAGTAAAGCCTGGTGCACCTTTCTAGATAAAAGATACATAGTAATACAGTGGTCACCAACACTCTTCCTTGAGATCTACCTTCCTGTAGGTTTCATCTCCAAACAAAATCTAACACCTGTTTTAGTTGATCAAGAACTTCCTAAGACAATGATTAGATGGTCAGGTGGGCACGATTATGGTTGGAGCTAAAATTTTCAGGAAAGTAGATCTCCAGGAACAGGGTTGGTGAGCATTGTACTAAAGGTACACATGGTGGACTCTTGAAGGTACCACTGCAGTGACAAGGAAAGATAAAGTTTAGTGCCCCCTTTTTTTTCTGAGAGTGCACTGTTTCCAGGTACGATGGGGTGAACTAACAGTGGAATAGGAAAAGGGAAAATTGTAGCTCGTGTTGACTTTCACACCAGAATAACTTCTCAGCCAGACGTATGGTTTAATAGGGATAAATCCGGAGACTGGTTCTTCGAAGCAGATGAAATTTCTTTGCAGAACTTTTTCAGTTGGATGAATACAGAAGTGCAGCTTGGAGTTCTGTTTCAGCCTTGGCAAGTAGATCTAGAAGTAAATCTGGTGGCTGAGATTGTTAGTAAGATAGTCCTGATATCTCACATAATAGTATTTCTAAATTGAAGTTATATAAAGCAGTGGTCTTGTGGTTATTGTATCATGCCAGCCAGGGGGCAGAAGTTGGAAAAGTTAAGTTATGATGGGGAAAAAAATCTTACAGAACTCAGAGCCCATCATCTTCTTATCAAATAAGCAAAAAAAAAAAAAAAAAGATCACAAAGTTTTCTGCAGTGTTATTGTGAGTGAATGATGATCTGCACTGTTACTCAGATGCTCTTATATTTATACATTGATATAATGTTTATGCATCCTGCTTTATCTGCATATCTGTGCTTTCCTCATTTAGTTGTAATAGGAGCTACATCTACTGAAACTCATACAGCAATTGTGATTTCCACCCAACAGACTCAGTTTCATTTTGTCCAATCAGATCCATTCTGTATGGTCCAGTGCTGATTAAGAGTTGTGTCTGTGCTTTGAAATGAACCCTAAGGGGACTTCTTTCTGTAAGTTGGTCTATGTGGGGTGAAGAGGCTTTTGAGTGGATTAGGAGGGGCTGGGTGTTCAGAAGGGCATGGGTAACAGAGTGTGTATTGTAATACCCCTATTTCATCATCAGGTGTTGTCATTCTCGGAAAAAATGCCACTGCAGATATACAGCCTGAGATCTGTCTGTTCTTTGCATATGCAGCATGACATAACTTCTCTTGCACTGCTGTTTGTTCTTGTGAAATCGAAAACAGAAACTTTTTTTTCTTTCTTCAGTCTTATACTTAATGTGTAGTTTAAGGTAAATATACATATTAATTAAGTAAATTTAGTTTCAGTCCTATGAAGAGCATTATGTTCTTTGTATAACAACAATATAGTGTGGAGACGTTTTTGACCACGTTTCAGATTTAAAAAAAAGTTGCTTGTAAAAACTTCCTAGCCAGTTTTCTTATAAAACTGCGCAACAATGTATCTAACAGAACTAAGGCAACTAACTGAGACAAAGTGATACTATGCCCTGATGAGGTTATGAGTTTTTTTATTGATTTATTTTTACTATTTTATTTACTATTTTTGAAGCATCTTTGCTTTACAGAATCTTTTTACATGTACAGTACCTTGTAGACATGTACATATTTGTGCACTGTAAAAACCCATGTTAAGTTATGTAACTTTGAAGACATGTGATATAGCTTGTCTTGGTGTTCTGTTCTATCTTTGTGGTCATTATTCTGCGGCAACCTGATGGCATGTACGACATTTCATCAATATTCAGAGACTTCTTGAAAAGAAAGATCTCTGTGAGCTGACTGAGATTCCTTGTTTAACGGAAACCAGGCTGTTTAACAACTATGATGGAACCTAACCTTGCTAATTCTGAGCAATTATAATTCTTATCAATCAACACAAAAATAGAATTGCTGTATAATTATGGGATTTAATCAGCATTAAGTAGCCCCTGTGGTTAAAAGAGGATAATGAAATGAATGTGTGCTATGAAACAGAGAGCTCACTACCTGTCACCCAGCTTACATACACATTGTAGTTTCACTGTGCTCATCTGCATACAGAGCAGGCATCCTGTTCTATAGTGGACTCCAGTTATTATAAAGCCCAAAAAGTTCTTCCTATGTTTATGATAAGAGTGCTTTTCTCCAGGATTGATCAAGGTGTGTGTCTGGTGTGTGAAGGTGGTACTAGACACTGCCACTTTCTCCTACTTGGAGTTCAGGCAGCTGTTTCCAAAGCAAACTATGCCTTCATGGTGTAAGTGTGATGCCCTCCGCTGATTACATGCACCACCAAACACAGCCCACATGTACGTCTGGGCAGCTATGAGACCTGAACAAGTTCACTTTGATGTGCAGAGGACCCTGTATGTGAATGAGGCTGCCCCTTGAAGGAATGTGGATCAACCTTTGTATATTTAACACATTATTTCATTTTAACATTGTGTCCAAAGAATAAAATATGACAGGGTATAGGAAAATAATCAGTGATTTGGTTGTGTGATGTCTGATGCAAAGCAGATTTATTGTTCCAACTTGATTATTTTTCTGTAACAACACTTCCCAAAGTGTTTGTT
Source organism: Ictalurus furcatus (assembly GCF_023375685.1). Taxonomy (NCBI): domain Eukaryota; kingdom Metazoa; phylum Chordata; class Actinopteri; order Siluriformes; family Ictaluridae; genus Ictalurus; species Ictalurus furcatus. The sequence continues at coordinate 27,079,760 of NC_071260.1, read as the reverse complement.
TCCTCTTATATGACAGTTTGCTCCCATTATCACTCATATTATAGCAGCTTTACAACCATTCTCTCACCAGCCTCTCTTTTTTTCTCTCTCTTGAGATAAATTAGACAAAAAAGTACAGCTTATCGTATTACATAGTAACTACAAAGCTTTACCTCTGATTGTTAAAGTGCGGACACTGGAGTCTCCTTCCAAAAATGGTAAATAATTTGTTACTATAGAACTATTGTCAGAGCTGTAATTGTACAAAATCAGTCAACACATTCTGACTTGATAATTCAACACCACTATGGTATAAGTTTTACTAAGTTATAATAAGTTTAATGCTCCATTAAATGTCATGTATTTCCATTAAAGCCAAGTAAGGATGATAAAGCTAGCCTTTGTGCTGCTGTGTATTTTCACCAAGAAAGTGTTGCTATTCCAACTGAGATATTATATATCTAGTCAAATAGAACAACATTGATCAAACTGAATCAAAACAGTTGCAACTTATACTACTGCTACTATACTGTAGCTGTAGTATTTCTGTTTCTAATCCGATCTAACCCACACCTGCACACACGGATAAGCTCATCAGTCATACTTATTTGGCACTTTTACCAACAGTTCGCTGATCTTCAGAGGGCACTTGTACTTGCTTTCATCCTTCAGAGAAGAATAAATCACATGGCTGGTGTGGTATGGGGATTACTGAGGGGTTGAACGACCTGACAGATTGCACAACCATGAAAAATACACTTACCTGTAGCAGGTAGTTCTGTGGAAAGAGGAGTGTTTGTACAGTAAATGTGGAAAAAAGCACACTGTTTGTGTAATATTTTGTCAGATTACTTTACACAATGCACTATATTCTCACTTAACCTATTTTTTTATTTGTGTGGTACCACACAAACGTTCTTAATGGCACATAGGCACGCCCGGCATTTCCGCTTTCAGACTTGTCGAGGCAGAAACATCAGGTTTAATGTGTTGTTGGTTGTGATTTGCGTGCACAGAGCAGGGGGATTTATACATTCTGGAGGAGATTTAGGTGTGGGAGTTTGTGTTTACTCTTGAATAATCAGCATAATGTAGCTTAGCTTCAAGCAGGATACTAATGACAGAGATCTTTCAGTGAAGATTTATATCCACAGCATGCTTTTGCTTGTTTAATACCTTGATCTGATTCCTGTCTGCATGGGTTATTGTTTATGAACGCACGTTGTTATACAGGTCATTGAAGTTTATTTGTCAGCGTATATTGTGCATTTTGTGTGTCTCCTCTTTCTGTCTGGATGGTATCACAGTAGCGTATGAAAACACATTCCCTCCTGTCACAGCGTCTGCTCCACACTTTGCTCTTATCTCTGAGGCGAAATTAAGCCACCCCTCCTTGCCAGCTGTACCCACCCGGGTAGGCCATGCCAAGATATAAAGAGCTTCTGTGAGAAAAACAACTGGAGTAAGGTGAAGAAAACAAGCTACCTACAACCACGCCACACCCCTCCGTCCTTGTCTCTCATCTTTCATTTGGCGCTGAAGGCCATGTTTGTGCCTAGAGAAGAATACCACCTGTTTTTCTTAGATCCCATCTTTATAAAACAAACCCCTCATCCCTGCATCCTTCAAAGGCGATGGCCTGCTGGCTGCAGTGACATGAGGAAGATTTCTGTAAAGTACAATAGCCCAGCTGTGTTGTTTTCTCTTCTGCTACACTGGTTTAGTATTTCAAAGTACAGCAAAAGCATGAGCACATAGGATACTCGCATATCTCAGTCCAGAACATTTACCTTTTCTGTTTATGGTATAGATGTGTTTGTGTCAAATTCTTTTTAGCATCATATCTATTATTATTTCTAATGGTACAATTGTTTTGGTACCTTTGTGAAAAGAAAAAAAAAACTATTAAGAGAAATTGTATTGTCTACCTGCTTGAGCAGGTTTTGTCATGCATATCTGAAACTCTGGTAAGGATTAACAATGTGTGAAGGCTTGTTTTCAAGAATACAGGCCTCCTGTAACACCTTGGTTTCAGGTCTCTTGTCCACATGGTAGTCTTGTGCTTATGGAAAATAAATGTGTTGCACAATGATAGGCTTAGAGACAAAAAAGAAAGGAGTATTTGACAGCTTATGAGCTAATGACAGGGATAGTATTATTATTATTATTTTTTTACCAGGCCTTTCTTACCCAAGAGTTTATGGAGATACATTCTGAATGCATGTGCACTTATACATTGTGTAATGTCTATGAAGAAGAACTGTGTACATGTATCATCTTTATTGCACCACTGATGGTGGTTCTCTTCTGTATACACTTGAATAGAAAGGTGTCCCGAGGCAGGCAATAAACAGGATATATTATCTGGTTTGTGCCAAACCACATTATATCATTCCCATCAATGTCAGTACTGTTGTGGAAAAACCAGCCACTGATGTATAACTCCACATGGTGGGGGCACGGAAACTTAGTGGTTAGCACGTTTGCCTCACACCTCCAGGGTTGAGGGTTCGATTCCCGCCATGGCCCTGTGTGTGCGCGGAGTTTGACTGTTCTCCCTGGGTTCTACTCGGGTTTCCTCCGGGTACTCTGGTTTCCTCCCCCAGTCCGTAGTGTATGAATGTGTGTGTGATTGTGCCCTGCGATGGATTGGCACCCCATCCATTGGTGTGCCCCGCCATGTGCCCACAACACAGTAAGGATAAGTAGTACAGAAAAAGGATGGACGGATGGATGGATGTTTACACCTTGAGAATACAGGTTTAGTTGATTTGGAACACCAGCTGCTTTGAGAATGATCCACTTTTCAGCAGTGCTGTTAGGCTGATCCAAAAAGTGCAGGAAAAATCAACAATGTGTTTATTTATAAAGAGAGGATTGTCAGGTCAGCAACCCTGCTGACAGGGAGCGGCAGCAGAGCAGAGCAAACAGCAACAGAGCAAACAAAGTACATTTTATTCCATTCCTGGCTAACGGTACTGTCATAACACAAGACTTTTGACTCAGCTATCAGAATTTTGACTCACTTTTATTAACAGTAGCGTAGCCAGGAATAAATTTCAATTGGGGGTGAGTAAATGACTGGAATGATATTTCATCTTATAAAACCAATTAAATTCAATTCAATTTTATTCATATAGTGTTTTTAACAATGAACATTGTCACAAAACATCGTTACAGAAATAAATACAGGTGCATCTCAAAAAATTTGAATATCGTGGAAAAGTTCATTTTTTTCTGTAATTTAATTTAAAAAGTGGAACTTTCATATATTCTAGATTCATTACTCATAAAGTGAAATATTACAAGTATTTTTTTTTAAAATTTTTTCCAGCTCTGTGGAGTGTACGGCTTAAAGTGGTCCTATGGACAGATACTCAGTCTTTGCTGTGGAGCTTTGCAGCTCCTCCAGGGTTATCTTTGGTCTCTTTGTTGCCTCTCTGATTAATGCCGTCCTTGCCTGGTGAGTTTTGGTGGGCGGTCCTCTCTTGGCAGGTTTGTTGCGGTGCCATATTCATTCCATTTTTTAATAATGGATTTAATGGTGCTCCGTGGAATGCTAAAAAGTTATGGATATTTTTTTTATAACCAACCCTGATCTGTACCTCTCCACAACTTTGACCCTGACCTCTTTGGAGAGCTCCTTGGTCTTCATGGTGCTGCTTGGTTGGTGGTGCCCCTTGCTCAGTGGTGTTGCAGACTTTGGGGCTTTTCAGAACAGGTGTATATATGAGATCATGTGACACTTTGATTGCACACACGTGAACTTTATTGAACAAATTATGTGACTTCTGAAGGTAATTGGTTGCACCAGATCCTATTTAGGGGCTTCATAGCAAAGGGAGTGAAAACATATGGACTTACCACTTTTCCATTTTTAATGTTTTTTTTTTTTTTTAGAATTTTTTCATTTCACCAGTTTGTACTATTTATGTATGTCCATTACATGAAATCCAAATAAAAATCCATTTAAATTACAGGTTGTAACGCAACAAAATAGGAAAAATGCCAAGAGGGTGAATACATTTGGAAGGCACTGAAAGCCTCTGTATAAACAATGAATAGTGCACCATTTGTGAAGTCTCGCACTAGCACATTATTGCTTGTATCAGGTTTTTTGGTTTTGTACTTTGCCCTTTGGATTTTTCCATGGTTAACACTGTTTTCACATTGCCTGACCTTTTGTCTGTTTCCATTTTTTTTTTTTTTAAATAACATGTGTGGGTAGTCATGACAGAATCCTTCATCAGTACCATGGCTGCAGAATGTCTAATTTGTCTAATTTAGTCCAGCTGCTAGTGTTATCTCATGCATCTCTGTCTATGCAACCCGATAAGTATGGAGAACCCATGCAAGTGTCAGCGTTTTTGCAATATTTGCTGTATTTCTCCTCAGAAGCATCATGTGTCATAATGACCTTTTGATCTAATTGTTAACAGTCAAGGCTTTAGTTTCGGCTACAGCCATTTGGAATAGTAGAAGGATAGTTTTACAATGGGCAACAAAAGGCGGGAAAAGTAAGTGTTACTAAAAAGAAACAGCTGGAGGTTAATTTGCAACAGGTCAGTAACATGATTGGGTATAAAAAGAGTATCTTAGAAAGGCAGAGTCGTTCAGAAGTAAAGATGGGCAGAGGTTCACCAATCTGCGAAAAACTGCGTCTACAATTTGTGGAACAATTTCAGAATAATGTTCCTCAATGTAAAAAGACTATGGATATCTCATCATCTACAATACATAATAATCATCAAAATATTCAGAGTATCTGAAGAAATCTTTGTGCACAAAGGGCAAGGGTGAAAATTTTGCATAGTCTTGTTCTTCGCACCCTGAAAACAGGCATGATTGATATAATGGAAATCACTGCATAGGCTCAGAAATATCTCCAGAACTCATTGTCTGTGAACACAGTTCGCTGTGCCATCCACAAATGCTGGTTAAAATACTATCATGCAAAGAAGAAGCCATATGTGAACATAATCCAGAAACTCCACCGTCTTCTCTGGGCCAAAGCTCATTTAAAAGACTGAGGCAAAGTGAAAAACGTCTGGGTTACACATGTAACCCTGTTCCCTGAGAAGGGAACGAGACGTTGCGTGAGCTCAACGCTGTGGGAAGCGCCCTCATGCGTGACCAGCATTTGAAGCTTGTGTAACATTATGCCTATTTATAGGGCTGGCGTGATCAGGTGATGTGGCAATTAAGCGTGTCGTGTGATATGTTATACCCAGAGGCGTAGCGAGATCACGTGCCTCATAAGCAATAGAGATTGCTTCCACTATCCAATTAGAGATGTGCTGTTTCGACATGGCATCACCTCTACTGTCACTGCCGAAGCAGACCAGCAGCTGCTCCAACTTACACCAGTGGCTGGAGCCATGGACATAAGAACAGAGAGCCCTTACTTGACACAGTCGGTGCAATTTCTCTTGTTCCGGTGTGAGGAACGGAGAAGAGCAGAAAGCCTGCAACACTACTGACTGGGCAGCAGCTGTAGGCACTTTAGGAATATAATCCAGCTTAGGATACAGGAAGGCCTTGGCTAATGTAGGGGTAAAGTCAAGGCAGGAAGGGGTCAACAGAGAGAGCTTGTAGATCTCCTACTTGTTTGAGAGATGTCAGGGCCAGCAGAAGAGCTACCTTTAGAGTCAGAAGCTTCTCTGAGGCTGACTCTAAGGGCTCAAATGGGGCACCTGACAGACCTACCAGGACCACAGAAAGGTCCCCGGAAGGTATGTGTGGTCGGTAGATGGGCCTCACCATGCATAAACTTCGACGTTAGAGGATGTTGCCCCACAGAGGCTCCATCAATAGGGGTGTGGCTGGCTGAAATGGCGGCCACGTAGACCCTGATTGTAGAATGAGCCAACCATGATGAGAAATGTACTTGTAAGAACTCCAGGACTATAGCTATTGCACAGTTTACTGGGTCTAGCTGATGCTCCTCACACCAGGAGACAAAAACTGGCCATTTGAGTGCAGAAAATTTCCTTGTGGATGGTGCCCTAGCATTCAACATGGTCTCTACAACCACAGTTTCCATTGTTCCGGCTGAGGGTGATAAATCAGCCCTCCGGTTTGAGACACTAGATCCCTGCAGATGGGAATCTCTTAAGGAGTGCCGTCTAGCAGGGATATTATCTCTGAGAACCATATTCAAGCTGGCCAATAAGGTGCTACTAGCAGTCCAGTCTTGGCGAACTCTAGAACTTATGGGAGCAGAGCGATTGGGTGAAAAGCATATACATCTGACCTCAGCCACATGTTCACCATGGCGTCCAGCCCCAATGGTGCGGGAGGAATGAGGGCGAACCACAGCGGCAGTGTGTTGTCTCCTTGGAGGCGTAAACATCCATTTCCGCTTGGCCGAACCTCCACCATATGGACTCCACCACTTGAGGATGGAGCCTCCAACCCCCGGGCCTCAGCCCCTGCCTGACAGGATGTCTGCCCCCACATACCGGCTGCTCGGAATATACATTGCACTCACTGACAAGAACCCTCCCTCTGCCTAGAGAAGAATTAATTGCAGCTGCCTGAACATGGGGCGTGAACGTAACCCTCCCTGGTGGTTGATATATGAGACCACCACTGTGTTGTCTGTCACAACTAACCCATGGTGGCCTCTTAATTGAGGAAGAAAGAACTTCAGTGCTAGAAAAACAGCCCGCAATCTCTAGGCGATTTATATGCAACTCCAGATGAGGGCCGCTCCAAAGGCCGCAAGCTGATGGGCCGTTTGCTTGGTCACCTGGAGATACAAATCTGTGACGCGGTGCAGCTCTGCCATGCCTCAGGCCCAATTCCCTCCCCAGTGTCAAGCTCAATCAGCAGGTCTGCTTGGTAGGCCTGCAACACTGCCATTGTATGCAGTGACCCACAAGCAAGACCCGCTGCCACACAGGCTTTGCCCACCAATGCCGAGGTGGCCTTACTTGGCTTGGAAGGCAAAGCCGGCCCCCCTAAATTACCTGCCATCGATGGAGAGGGGTGGCTCGCAGGCGCCTCCTCCACTTTCGGCATAGCTAAACAGACATGCTGTTCACTCCCCACGATGGCTGAATAATCAGACGTCGTAGGGTTATAAACACGGTTGGTGTATAATTTTCTCCAGAAGTGGGATATTTCATAATCCACTTTTGGAAAAAAGGGGAGCTTTCTGCGGTATGAGGGAGATTTATTTTCACTGGGGAGGAAGTACTCATCCAGCCTGCTACGAACCACTTCCTCTTCCCCGGGAAAGTATAAATTATTTTTTCAACTGCCCTAGTAATCACCTCAAGCAACTCTTTATATGCTTGAGAGCTGCTCTCGGTTTTTGGTGTAGTGGGACCCCGAACTGGCTCCTCGGAGTCGGAGAGGGTGTTTTGGCTTTCCATAGCGGAAGGAGGAGTTGCAACACGAGCTCCAAAGTCCGGTGGAGAGAGACAGAGCAAGAGATAGAGCAGCGCTTGTCTCCGGCTCCTCTTTCAGATCCATACGAAATCCCCAGGACCTGAGTCGGCTGGCTGCCCGGCAGTGGCTGGCCCAGATCCACGAAGTTCTGAAACCCAACTCCCTTTGGCCGAGAAGAGAGCGAGCCACGAGCAGAGATGCCTAATTGTAAGGCGTTCACAATGCGCACAGTCAGACCCCTCAAGGGCTGCTGTGGCATGCTCCACCCCTGAACACTTCAGACAGAAAATGTGTTCCCCTAGCCCCCCTAAGCCCCCGATCTTTTTTTAAAAAAGATAGAGAGGAAATTAAGTGTCTTTTTGCAAGCGTTACACAAATGACCGACATGCAGTCTCGCTGAAGATAATAAGGCTGACGGTGTGGCTCACAGGTGCTGTTAATATATCATGTGACACGCTTAATTGCCATGTCTCCTGATCACGGCATGATATTACACAAGCTTCAGATTACAGTTATCATTTTTGTGTCCGGATTTCTGTTACTCCCCAAGCCTGCTAATAGCTAGCTATATAGCAAACAACAAGCTAGCTACCTCACCAGCCTGTATCTGTGAGCAAATATGGAAAGGTACCTATGTCAACCACCCCTTTCAAGACAAACCTACAGTCATCAATGCTATTGTCATTGTTTGAATCTCCAAGTCATTTTAGTTGTCCAGGTTAGTAAAAGAATGTATATCATACTGTATTCATGACAAATGCCTGTGTCCTCTTGTGAAGTATTCAGAGGCTGAATAGGGTAGGGCTGTCATGATAACTACTTTTTGTTGTGTGATACAGTATATTGTCCCAAAATTAATTAATTAATTAAATAAATAAATTATATTATTGTCATTTTAAGACCATTTTATGTCACTGATTATATAATGACAATATGACAATATAATAGCATAATAATGCAAGTACACTCTTTCAAAGAACAAAGAATGTTTAATTCTTAACAATATTTAGACATTGGAATCGGAATGTCAGAAAATATATCCTAAATAAATAAAACATAAATAAATAAATACACCTTTGTTAACAAAAAAGTGCAAGGTAACAAGAATTAGAACAAAACAAAGTTGCATATTTAACAAAGTCAGTTTAGACTTTTAAAGTGTCTCACACAGAGGCACAGATGCCTCAACAGGCCATATCTGCTGCCAGAGCTATTTTTAATTGTTAGACAGATTGCGAGAAAGGAATACCAACATGTTTACCTTGTGGGGCTTAAGGCAGGATCTTTCTGGGGTAACAATGTTACTAGCTGTGCTAAACATTCTTTCTGAGCCAGTGCTTGTTGCACAAATGCACATGTATTTTTGTGCTAACTTGGTTATTAGAGGAAATCTGCTATGGTTATCATGCCACCACATCAAGTGATCAGATGATTCACCAAGTGCTTCTTCCTGGAGGAACTTCGTCGGCTCCTCATCAGCCTGCACTCTTTTTGTTACCGATACCTGAGTCTGGTGACTTGTAAGTTAGGTTCTTCTGTTCTGGAGAAGGTCACACAGCCTCATCTTCTTGGTTGCTGGAGGTTCAGATTCAGATCCTTCGTTTCCCCCTGCAGATTTAATGCAGCTCTGACAACTGGCACATTCTCCTTTTCATTCTTCCTCATTCATGTCTTGCAAGAGCTTTTCTTTGACATCATCCAAGACCTCCACATCCTCCATGGTACCATGATACCTTGGATCCAAGATGGTGGCCTTTGTCAGAAGGTTTTGGATTTCAGATGGGCTGCATTTCTCTGTCAGTACTCTGCACATGTTTGCCTTTATGTTTGCTGTCAGTGCAGTGTCATTGTGGTGTGGTGATAAAAGTTTGCCTTTAAGAAGTTCCATCACAGGCCATCCGTGAAATCAGCCACTGGCTTCATTGCTGGATTCCAACACAGAAACATCCTGCCAGGTTGGGTTGAAGTGGCCATGTTTTTGATCTTCAACCAGGACATGTCTTACGGCTGGGAGTTACTCCAGCACCCTCTCTATTATTTTTTGCTTGGTGCCCCATCGTGTGGCGACATCCTGTGGAAAAGATAACATTGTTTTTATATTCATTATTTCATCTATACTAACATTATTCAACAAATACTACTTTATAAATTTCTTCATTTATTTTATAATAATCACAAATAATTGTACATGGCTGTATTAAAATGTAACCAATTATTTAATACATACATACAAACAGGCCCCAAAGTAAGTAAAAAAAACAACAAGCCTTTAAATTAAGTTTAAATGAACCCTTTAAATATTTTCTGTTGTATAATAACATGTTATCATTACTCACCAGTACTAGATTGTGTTGAGTGACATTGGTTTCTGTGCCTTCCTCAGTTCTCTCTTCTTCAGCCAGCTCAGGTTGAAGGTGTTGACAAGATTCCTACAAGGTCCCCTGGCCCGCACTGTGTGAGCCTTGTCACTGTTCAGTACATGAGAAACAGCCAAATGGAGGTTGTGGCCAAAGCAATTGAGCCATGGCTGGCCAAGATTGCGTATTGCAGCCACAATGTTAGCACCATTGTCTGTAGTTATACAGGCCATTTTGCGCTCATCCAATTCCCAGTCTGATAAAGCAGACTGAAGGGCTTCAGCAAGTACATCAGCACTGTGGTTCTGGGGTATGTATCTGGTCTCTAAACACTTTGACTGGAGAGTCCAATCAGCAGTTATGTAGTGTATGGTCAAGCTCATGTATGGGGTCATATTTGAGCTTGACCACATATCTGTAGTGGCAGAGTAAAAGGAGATGTCTTTTATCTCCTTCAGAATGTTGTCTTTTACTTTGTTGTACAAGGATGGAATGGCAGTTTGGCAGCTGTACATTTTCTTTAGCAATTGGTACTGTTTGTCAAAAGTTTGCAGCATATTTTTAAATGTTGGTTTTTCAACTGCGTTTAATGGCTGCATCTCTTTGGCTATAAAGCAAGTTATGCAATCTGTGTGTGTGCGCCATTTCGCACTATCACATTTATATTTGCACTGCTAGGAAAAGGCATCAGTAACATGTAACTGTCTGGAAGACCCCTCTAACTCCAGCTGCAGTTGTTGTTCCCAGGTGGGAAACTGGATGGGATGGTTATGTTTTAGGTGAGATTTTAGGTTACTTGGGTTCTTTCTTTTCATTACCACTGTTTTTAAACAAAGTTGACATACCAGCTCATTCATGTTAATTGGCTCTCCTTTCATTCGGCTTAAAGCCAAAATGTTCCCACACCAGAGCTGAAGATTACGGCTTTGAAACCAAGTCCATTGGGACTTATTCTTCCTAACTGGCTATAGTTGTCACAAAACACTATATAACACAGTGGGTTCACGCCTTCACAGTGGGTTCACCTGTCGCTGTCTGCTCTGTGTGTGTATGGAGATGCTACCTGAGGCCTGTCTCCGCCTCTGACACAGAGAGCAGTCGAGATGACAGAGGCAGCGCGATCGACTAAAATGTTGGTGACATTAATGTTTATGTAAAAATAAATATAATCATTATTTTCAGTTATAAAAATGATCAATCGCAATATATCATGTCACCAAAATTATTGAGCTCATTTCCATATAATAAGATATTGACTATCGCGACAGGCCAAGAATATGGCTACTTTTTGTTAGTTTGCCAAATGAATATGGCCATCGAAAGCAGGGCAACTCAGGGAAAACATCAGTAAACTGGAAGACATTTGATACTGGAACAGATATGTTGTCTTTGGACATTTGACCTAAAATACGTGTAGGTAGTCAATTGGACAGAAAGCAATGAGGAAATGATACACAGAATGTGATCTAGAGCGTGGGAGACATGCCTGCTCATGGTTTTTGGGATTGAAAAACGAAGACAAAACAAGAGTCTGTTTCTGTTGGAAGGTTGATCTAAATGTCTTCTGTACCTACTTTGCGAAAGTCTCGTTCTTCTGTTCCAAGTTAGTCTTACTTCCTCCTAGAGTTCATTTAAGCTCTATTGTAAAAGGAAATTCAAATCCTCTGTGTGTCACTATGTCCATTTTGGAATAAAAAAAGAAGTTACAGTAGAATAGACATGAGATACTCTTTCATTAACTCATCTGTTAAATCCTGTAAGCCCCTGCTACCTTTCAGAGAAGAAGGAAAGATTTGTGTATTCTTACTTCCTCCTAGAGTTCATTTAAGCTCTATTGTAAAAGGAAATTCAAATCCTCTGTGTGTCACCATGTCCATTTTGGAATAAAAAAAGAAGTTACAGTAGAATAGACACGAGATACTCTTTCATTAACTCATCTGTTAAATCCTATAAGCCCCTGCTACCTTTCAGAGGAGAAGAAGGGAAGATTCATGCCTACAGTTACATATTACAGAGTGAGGTTTAAGCTGCTCAGAGTCTGCAGTAAGTGGCATGAATGACAGTACAAAAACTGTGTGCATCAGGTTTCTGACTTTACAGTCACCCAAGTCAGACAGTAGATCTAACTTTCCCAACTCACCAATGACAGCTCTTGACTTGAGTCACGGAAGATTATAGCCTTGGAACCATCATGATTATACGATATTTAAAGTGATGTTGAAATTTGAGTTATGGATTAACATATTAACTTTCTTTCACCAAAAAAAGACAAGAATACAAGAATGACCTACCATGCTCAGTTTTGGGGTGGTTGTGCAATGGAATGTCTAAGGCAGCAGTTTCATGAATGGGATAGGCCTTTCAGAGGTTTGCTTTTACGACATTAGAGAGCCACTGATGCAGAACCCCTTTTATAAAGCCTCTGTCAACAGAAGATAATGGGGTACAAAAGACATTACTGCAGTCACTTAATGCTACTTTAATTCAGCGGGCTGGGCTTTGAGGATGAAATCACAGTATGCATGACAGATTAAGCATGAGGGTCACTGTATTTTTCCCAGAGTTACGGTTGTGTGCATTCTTTATATAAGAGAACAAGGGCTGGTCAACTTAAACACCTTTGGCTTTAGTCTGTTTCATGAGCACAGGATGGACATAATATGCTCACTTCAGCTGCTTCCGTCCAACTCTGTGCCTTTGTGTGCTGATGAATGTGGCCTTTATGTTGCCTTTCTGTTAACACTTTCTACTAGGGGATTTTTTTGTCTGTTTAATAATACTTGGCAAAGGAATCGTCTCTTTTGCACTTGGCAACCAGAAACTCCTATGAAGACCCGTTCTTCTGTCTTTGTCACTTCTCCAAGCTCATCACAGAGATGGACAGGAAGCAGCAGCCTCATAGTGGGAATCACATTTTTACTGATACATGGCTTTGCTTTTCTTTCTGATCAACTGTCTCTAGTGGCATTTCTCAGAGGAAAAGAGGAGAAATTAGTGTTACAGAAATGTTGGACATCAGCATTTTCATGTTTGTGAGAAGGTTGTCTTTTCTCTGGGGTGGAAATAAATCCCCTCTTTGACATGCTGCATTTACTCTGTATACACACAGGAAGAAAGCCCCTGACTTTTTTTCCCTTTCCATTTAACACCAAATGTTGTAACAAGCCGAGACAAATCAGTTTTTCCAACTCGTTCATACTGTTTTTGAAAGTATTGTCTTGCACACATCTAAATTCTGCCTACATTCTGGGGAAAATACATTTTTTAGGTATTTGAAGTAACAGGTCTCAGAGGACTGCAAGAAAAATCTATGCAAGGTAACGTAATGAAGATATCAATTGCCTAGCGTACAATTCTGAGACTTTCTGTATGCTCATATAGGTTTCAGTGGGCTAGATGTGCTTAGTTTGAATACAAACATACATACATACATATTGTACGTACGTACAGTAAATACAGTACATACAGTGTGAAAAGTATTAGTTTTTGTGTATATCCCATACTAAATATTTTCAGAAATGAAAACAAAATCTAAGATCAATCAAAGGCAACCTGAATAAAGACAAAATATACTTTATAAATGATAGTACTATGTATTAACGCAAAAAAGTTATCCAGTACCAACTCTGCCTGTGTGGAAATGTCTTTTGCCCCAGTAATGACTAATTCCACAAATCTATGAAACTGCATTCATAATGGGGTTTAGCTGGACTAGACACAACCAGGCCTGATTACTGCAGACCCTGTTTAATCAAATAAACACTTAATTAGAACTTTTTCAACAGCATGACGTTGGTTAAAAGGTCTTAGCCAGTGACACACGATGCCAAAGTGGAAAGAAATTCGAGAAATGATGAAGAAGAAGGTGATTGAAATACATCAGTCTGGGAAGGGTTACAAAGCAATTTCAAAAGCTCTGGGACTCCAAAGAACCACAGTGAGAACCATTATCTCCAAATGGAAAAACTCTGCACAGTAGTGATCCTTCCCAGAAGGGGCCGACCTTACAAAATTCCTCCAACGACTCATCCAGCAAGTCACAAAAGAGCCAAGGACAACATCAAGGAACTACAGTCCTCTCTTGCATAAATAAAGGTCACTGTTCATGACTCCACTACCAGAAAGACACTGGGCAAAAATGACACACATGGAAGAGTAGTGAGGCGAAAACCACTGCTAACCCAGAAGAACAATAAGGCTCATCTGATTATTGCGAAAACAGTCCTTGATGATCCTCAAATCTTTTGGGAGAATGTTCTATGGACTGATGAGTTGAAAGTGGAACTGTTTGGAGGACAGGAGTCCCGTTACATCTGGCGTAAACCCAACACAGAATTCCACAAAGAACATCATACCCACGGTCAAGCATGGTGGTGGAAGTGTGATGGTGTGGGGATGCTTTTCTGCTTCATGGACTGGGAAACTTGCAATGATTGAGGGAAACATGAATTCTGCTCTCTACCAGAAAATCCTAAAGGAGAATGTCCGGGCTTCAGTCCGTAAATTGAAACTCAACAGGATTATGGAGCAAAACAATGATCCAAAGCACATGAGAAAGTCCACCTCTGAATAGTTAAAAAAAAAGCAAAATTAAAGTTTTAGAGTGGCCTAGTCAAAGTCCTCACTTGAACCAATTGAGATTTTGTGGTAGAACCTTAAATATGCAGGTCACGCTCGAAAACCCTCCATAGTGGCTGAATTAAAGCAGTTCTGCAAAGAAGAGTGGGCCAAAATTCCACCACAGTGCTGTGAAAGACTTATCTTCAGTTATTGAACCACTTTTAAATATAATCAATTCTTCCCTAAGCACTGGCTATGTACCTAAATCACTTAAATTAGCAGTTATTAAACCCTTGATTAAAAAAACCTGACCTTGACCCGTCTCAATTGTCCAGCTATAGACCAATATCAAATCTCCCCTTCATCTCTAAGATTTTAGAAAAGGTTGTAGCAAAGCAGTTATGCTCGTACTTAGATAGGAATAACATTCATGAAATGTATCAGTCAGGATTTAGACCTCATCATAGCACAGAGACAGCGTTAGTTAAAGTAGTAAATGACCTTCTACTGACCTCTGATCAGGGTTGTGTCTCGCAGCTTGTGTTATTCGACCTTAGTGCAGCTTTTGATACTATAGATCACACTATTCTCCTTGATAGATTAGAAAATGTTGGTGGTATTAAGGGAACAGTCCTCTCCTGGCTCAGGTCTTATCTGACCGATCGTTATCAGTTCGTAGATGTAAATGGTGATTTCTACTTTTGCAGTTCCACAGGGTTCTGTTTTAGGCCCACTGCTCTTTACTTTATATATGCTACCCCTAGGACAAATTATTCGTAAACATGGAATTAGCTTCCACTTTTATGCTGATGATACACAGTTGTATGTTTCAGCGAAGCCAGAGGACAGACAGAAGCTTAGTAAAGTTGAGGATTGTGTAAAGGACATTAGACGTTGGATGTTAACTAACTTCCTTTTACTTAATTCTGATAAAACAGAAATACTTTTATTAGGCCCACGTGTAGCTAGAAGTAATCTTTCTGATCACATGGTTACTCTGGATGGTCTTTCTGTTTCATCATGTACAGCAGTTAAAGACCTTGGAGTGATTATTGACTCCAGCCTATCATTTGATGCTCATGTAGATAATATTATTAGGATAGCTTTCTTTCATCTCAGAAATATTTCTAAGATAAGAAACATATTGTCACTACATGATGCGGAAATACTAGTTCATGCATTCGTCACCTCTAGATTAGATTACTGTAATGCCTTACTGTCTGGATGTTCCAGTAGGAATATAAATAAGCTCCAGTTAGTCCAGAATGCAGCTGCTAGAGTCCTAACTAGAACTAGAAGATACGACCATATCACACCAATATTATCAGTACTGCATTGGCTCCCAGTAAAATCTCGCATTAACTATAAAATACTTTTATTAACCTATAAAGCACTAAACGGTCTTGAGCCACAATATCTAAGCGACCTTTTGGTTTTATATGATCCGCCACGCCTACTTGGATCAAAAGATGCAGGCTATTTGACGGTACCTCGAATAGTGAAGGCTACAGCAGGGGGAAGAGCCTTCGCTTATAGAGCCCCACAGTTATGGAACAGTCTTCCTATTAGTGTTCGGGACTCAGACACAGTTTCAGTGTTTAAGTCTAGGCTTAAAACTTAAAATTTGTTTACTCAAGCCTACCATGACTAGATTCTGTTCTACTACTTCGCAGTCATAGTAATCTTTTTTCTCCCTCTCTCCTTTCGCCGAGCCCCACATGAATTTATGGAGATACTAGAGATCCAGATCCTTTCTGCCTCTGGATGGAGCTCAAATCTTCTCTAATTCAAGACTGCTGAGACTACGGCTGCTCCTAAGGCCATACAGACTTCATATGACTCCATAATGAACTTTTTCACACTATCTGTTGTTACCCAGATGAGGATGGGTTCCCTTCTGAATCGGGTTCCTCTCAAGGTTTCTTCCTCTTAAAACATCTTAGGGAGTTTTTCCTTGCCACCGTCGCCACTCAGCGGCTTGCTCAGTTGGGATAAATTCACACCTTCAATATCTGTATACCATGTTGATATTTCTGTAAAGCTGCTTTGAGACAGTGTCTATTGTAAAAAGCGCTATACAAATAAAATTGAATTGAATTGAATTGAATTGAAGTTATGTGACACATTTGGTTGCTGTTATTGCTGATACAGGTGGCACAACCAGATTTTAAGTTTAAGGGGCAGTTAGTTTTTTTCCATGGGTGATAGGTGTTGGATAACTTTTTATTTATTTTTTGCTTCAATACAAAAAGAAATAAATAAAAACTGTATCATGTGTTTACTCAGGTCGCCTTTGTTTATGTTGTGTTTAATTTTGAGATCTAAAACTATTTAATATGAGATATGCACAAAACAGAAGAAATTGTACACTCACCATCCACTTTATTAGGAACACCTGTACACCTGCACATTCATGCAAGTATCGAATCAGCCAATTAAGTGGCAGCAGCACAATGCATAAAAACAGGCAGATACAGGTCAAGAACTTCAGTTCAAGTTTACATCAAAACATTAGAATTAGGAAAACATGATCTCCGTGACTTTCACTGTGGCATAGCTGTTGGTGACAGAATGGCTGGTATAAGAATTTCTGAAACTGCTGATCTCCTAGGATTTTCATAGCCACTCTTTACATACGTGGTAAGCAGAAAAGCATCTCAGATGGCACAACATGTGGAAGCTTGAGGTGGATGGGTTACAACAGCAGTAGACCACATCAGGTTCCACTCCATTCACCCAGTTAGTTCAGTTCTGTTAGTCAATACACCAAATTGGCAATTTGGAGTCACCAATTCAGCTCGCAACATGGTTTTGGGAGGCAGATCAGGATTGAACTAGGGACCCTGGAGCAGTCCAGTGGCAAAGAAGCAATGATTTATTGGTATTGCAGCTTAATTTGATATCTTGGGAAATTTTGCTAGACAACAGGGACACCATTAAGGTTCAATGGTTAGATAACATACAATGAATGTTATGTAGGGAACGTGAATATAGTAAAACCTGAGGGAGTGAGAGACACAGGACCTCATAAATGCGCTACTCTATTTTAAAATAAACTTTTTGTCATTGCATTTTTCTCTATACTTTTAACTGAGGTCTTTTTGAATAATTCAAAAAGCCACGTATTGAGGTGCCATTGCTATTTTGTAATAAATTGTGGCCATGAATTAATATTCTGAGGCAAGAAGTTGAGATTCTCAGGGGTCATGAGTTTCATGAACCAACTAGAACCAGTTAATCAACTATTATATTTTCAAATCACTGAGAGTAATCAATTGAATTAGACCACTGTACTTGCAGGAACCTAATAATAGAAATTATTCATTATACTGTATTACACTTTACTTTACTGTATTACTCACCTTGACAAGATTATACTGTATTATACTTTACTTCAGTCTTGGAAGGATGCATACATGTGTGTTTAAATGTGTGGGTGAATGGGGCGCAAGTGCAAAAACTTGGGGTGTTTGTTATTATTGGCAATCCAAAAATCATAAACTTATTTCATAACATGGGTCAAAATACAGGCAGGCAAAATGAAACACTAGTATTGTAAGATAGGCAAACAGCTGAGATTTCCAACCATACTGTATATCTGAGTTGGACATAAGAAGACAAACCATTTACAAATCAAACACAAAACAGGTGAATACTATCACTAACAGACCAATGACAGGACAGGGTAGAGACAAGACCAAAACCTAATCAAAGGCACAAGACAATATATAATATAAACAAACACACATTGAAAGTTAAACAAGTGAAAGGAGCACACTGGGAGGGGGTAATTAATAAAAATCAAGACATACTAGAGTCACTGGAGTTGTATCATGGATCTACCATAAGCTAATTCTCAATATGATTTTTTCAGCATTCCCACCAAACAACTGGATTCCATGTGTGATATTCCCACAACATATTCAGTGAGAAGCTTAAGTTACACAATTCGTGGCCATGAATTTAGTATCTCGTGGCCAGAACATAACAATTAGTGAAATGCTGAGGAAATAATAACTTGTGGCCTTGTGACTGTAATATATTAATTCACGGACACATCCTATTAAAGATACCAGACCATAACCATACCACCTCAGTGTCACTAGTGCTGACAGAGAATATGTACTGTAGGAATAAATATTTTTTCACTCGCTCATATAGAAGGCAAAGACAGGCTCTTTAATCCAGTGGTTCTCAAACTTTTTCAGCATGAGGCCCCCCTTGTGTATAGGGTACATCCCTCTGTGGCCCCTAGAGTCGTCAAATTTACACAGTTGAGTTTTTTTTTCACGCTAGGCTCTTCTGTATTAACTTTCTCAGCTAAGAGACTCTATCTAAAAACTTATCCATTTGAAATAATATAAGGTTTTATCAGCATGTGGCTAACAGTACAGTAGTATATCAACGGATGTGTCTGTTTACTGTGCTGTGTATAATTTATTTAATTTATTAATATTTCTCATTTTTATGTACATCATAATTCAAAGTCCCGACCTACATACAGGTCAAATTAATTAAAATAAATAAATAAATGTTCTAGAATATCTATTCAGCATCTGGCAGTCCCCCAGGGGGCCACACCCCCAGTTTGAGAACCACTGCCTTAATCAGACCCTCATTGATCTCAGTGTCCACAATAGTCTGATCTCTTGGCATGAAGGCCAGACCCATCACGTAGAGGCTTACTGAAATTATTACCAGGTTCTGTTTTATTCAGATCAATCTTCTGATTTTTGACTGCCAGATTGCCAGATTAGTACACTGACTAATTTACTTATGCAGTATATTTACTTCATGAGAATTTAAATAATGAAAAATAAGATTATTGTAATTGTATTGTAGCCAATGACACCAGTATGACTTGTTCCTGTGGTATGTGTGGGACTTTTTTGTGTTGAAGGGATGGTGAGCTGCAAATGAAAGGAGACTGTAGCCCACTAATATGAGATGCAGAAAAGAAGTGAGTTTTGTTCATCCAAGAACATAGCCAAGACCTGCTTCCTTTTACAGGAGGAGGCCATTTGCCTGACGTTGCAAATGCCCAACCGCATACTTTTACTGCAGCTTATTGGCAAGCATGCAAGGGTGTTTCAGTTACTCTCCCCAACTGCTACAGGCAAAACTTTTCGGTAGCTTTTATGAAGCTTGTAGTTGGGATGAAATGACCTTTTTAATCTAGTCACTACATCATTCACTAACAGAAAGGTGCCAGAAAGGGTCACAGGGCAACAGGGATTCTAGCTGATACTAAAGGTATGCATCAGGAATGGGATCCTATGGGATGCAACAAAACAGTAGAGCGAGCGGGAGGTTTTTACTTTCATGTGACTGTATGGTGCGGCGCAATACATCTCTAGCATCACACACTTAGCAACTGCCTCGTCAGGGGTGGTTTAAATTAGGCTACTAGTTAGTTCATAGTTTAGCAAACATAACCAGTTAAATTCATTAGGAAATAACGCGGGCAGGTATAAACAAAAATTGATAACTAAGTGAATGGGATAAACAAACAGTCTTGCACACATCGCTGGTTGAGACCAACTATTAACTTGAGTGATGTAGCTGAGGTCGAGGAACTGTCATAGTCAGAATTTACAAATCATGCGAGCAGTGCTGGCATTTGTACCACTTGGTTTTCCCCACAGTATTTTCCAATGGTAGACATAGGAATTTCTAGTGGCAGGGTTCATATTTAATGAAAAAAAAAAATCTGGTTTAGGCCATTCCCATTTCAGGTTTAAATTCAAATACACTTACTGATGCAGATATGGCCATTTGGAAGATAAATTGAGATACTGATAGGGGTAATGTGTTACAACCGTAGTATACAAGTATATGGAACCTTGTGGGGAACCTTGTGGCCAGATAAATCTGTAATATACACTCACAGAGTACTTTATTTGGTACACATGTACACCTACTGATTCATAAAATTATCTAATCACCAATCATGTGGCAGCAGTGCAGTGCATAAAATCATGCAGATACGGGCCAGCAGCTTCACGTAATGTTCACATCAACCATCAGAATGGGGGAAAAATGTGATCTCAGTGATTTTGACCGTGGCATGCTGGTGTCAGACGGGCTGCTTTGAGTATTTCTATAACTGCTGATCTTCTGGGATTTTCACACAACAGACTCAAGAGGTTACTCACCATGGTGCAATAAAGAAAAAATTTTGAATAATGTTGCTGACCATGTGCATCCCTTCATGGCCACAATTTGGACATCTTCTAATGGCTACTTCCAGCATGATAATGCAAAATGTCATAAAGCAAAAGTCCCTCAAACTGGTTTCATGAACATGACAATGAGGTCAGTGTTCTTCAGTGGCTGAAGAACACCTGCGTCCAATAGAACACCTTTGAGATGTGGTAGAACGGGAGATTCGCAGCATGAAAGTGCACCTGAAAAATCTGCAGGAATTGTGTCATATAATCATGTCATGGACCAGAATCTCAAAGGAATGTTGCCATCATCTTGTGGAATCCATGCCACGAAGAATTGAGGCTGTTTTAAGAGCAAAGGGAGGCTCTACCCAGTATTAGTGTAATGTTCTTAATAAAGTGCTCTGTGAGCATATAGCAGATGCTTTGTCGGTTTGAGACTAAATTTAGTTCAGTAAAATTAAATGGGAATGCACAAGTGTGTTATTCATAACTACAGTAAAGCGCTTATTCTATTATTGTCCAGAACCCAGTATATAGAGTCACACATACATGTGTAACTGGAGCTTGAGATCTTAATCATACGAAGACTGGCTGTCTTTGGTTAACATGTGGCCAAATGTCATTTAATTCCAATACATGCTTTACATTCACCACATACCATAGTGTAATTTATTTAGTGCATCCGACTGTACTTTTTAATCCTAGTTTATACCAGAGAACAAAGTGGTACATTATTCTTAAAAGTTATTCTGTCAATTGTGGCATCTTAGAGATTTCTTGTTGCATGGTTCTCCAAAACTTTTCAAATAACTATCATTGTTGCTGCTTCTTTTATGTCACTCACAGCAGGCTCTATTCTTGTAGTAGACAGAGTTGACCCAGAAAGTGCTGGTGTGTGGTGTCAAAATGGACATACTAGTACTGCAGAGTGGTTCCTACACCAATCTTTCCAAAGTAGGTGACTAATCACCTGATGAGTCCTTCAGCCAAACAGAGCAGACTGAGGATCAGACACCTCATCATGCCTCCACACACCTCTGTTCCTCACACTCAATAGTCACCTAAAACAGAAGTACTTATAACCACTTGAAGTGACTTTGTATAACCACAATGACCTTATTCAAACACATCTTATTTGTGTTTGATTTAAAGTGATCTAACAAATCAAATACATTTTAGGTGATAAGCTGATAATCTATTCTATGTTGTTTGGCCACCTTCAAACATCTCCTGGTGCTCCAGCAATTAATGTGAATAGAAATGTACTTTCCTTCGCTAATAGCAATTCAAATGTATTGATGATTCGTGCTTTTTCATAATAAGTACAAATATGATTGTGTTTGGTTATAACAAGCTTGTGTTTTTGGCAGCAGTTGGTTGTAATAATCTGCAAAGCAAAGGACAGTTGTACTTTAATCAGCAATGCAGCTGGCACTTGGGTGTGGAATATCAGTTATACTGCATGTCTGTAACATCTGAATCTACCGAGCCTGACCAAATGCCTGAGAGGAGACACTGCTATAAGCAAGTGTCCAGTCATGGAGAGCCAAATCACTGCACACACTTAAGCTATCGTCTAGGCTAAATTAGCATTGCCTTTATGAACAGAATCAGCATTTCCAGAGCAGATGAAGCACCAAAATATGCAACATTATTACAGTTTTAAAGCACATAGCTATTCCCAAATCTGATTGGTCAGGAGGTGTTGGTTCATTTTCTACTGTATAACAGCAACTCTGACATTAGTCCTGGCTGTAATTCAATTCACAGGTTTACATTAATGCACTGCTTCTAATATGATAGGTAACAACTCATTTACAGTGACTTGTATGACAGACACTCCACATAAACTAAGGCTAACAATAAACAAATTATATACATATTATTTAACAAAGCAAAAACATATAATTGATGATATGGTAAAGCTTTCTGTAAAGAGATGTTTATTCGTCATTTTTGGATGAAGCCTCTTGTTTGAGTAAGTTTTGCATCATGGGAAAGTCTTCAGGACTGAATACTTTGAGCTTTCTAGTTTTTCTGTAACATGACAATTGTTTTTTTTCCTTATTGACTTAAATAGAGAGGAAAAAAAGAGAGCCTGTTGAGGGAATGACTGTTTATAGCTGCTATAACATAAGTGATAATAAGTGATAAGACAAACCAACTTGTTTTGTGGATGTTCCACAGCAGCAAATGTAACAATAAATGGTTACAAATTACAACGCACTATTCATTAATACAGTAAAAATTGTAATCAGCAAATAACTGTGGTTTAAGAGTAATAAAACTCTTTGAGTTGTTCTATAGACTGACACACCACCCCATCCATTATAATTTGCATATAACAGTACATCCCAAAGTAAGAAATGAACAATTCTTTAAAATATGTTGCTTTCAGACTCCCCGAGGGTAAACTGGTAGACTTTCTTTGGGACCAGGGAAAGATTTTTCACCATGTATTTTTGTCCTCCTCAAACACACCCAGTACCAGGAATGTGTTTGTGTGAGGTCTGCTATGCTATATTGTGCCACGGCTACATGCTACAGGCCAAACAAGACATAAATGACCTTTCAGGATGAAGCAAACTGAAAAACTACATTCCGTCTTTTGTTGTTCCAACATGCTTCCCCAGAACGTCAAAACATCCAAGTGATGTCCCTCCCCTGTCTCTTTTTCTCCTTTTTACAGGAGCCTTTGAAGAATTTCAGCGTGTCCTGGCTCTGCCTACAAAGCTAGTTTTTTTTAGACATCATTGTGTATCTTGTCTTTCTGCCTCGAAATGAATTCACAAAGATAGGGTTTAATAAGATCACCCTGAGGTATTTACATTATATAGCATACTTTCTTTGTGTCTCCCAATTCGTGTACAGACAGTTACCGCCTCAGGATTGTCATGATCTAAAATCTCAGAATGATCTAAGATGAGCTGTACTGGGAATGTAATTTAACATGTTAAGATATAAAAGAGAAAAACAGTACTGAAATTAGAACTTCTCAGGGGAATGACCCAAGAGGTGTGAGCTAAATGTAGTAGAGGTTGTTGTGAATCAGTAAGTGAGCAGGCTGATGTGTGGAGTGACAGAGACACAGGTGCTGAAAGCTGTTGCTGTTCCAAGGTCATTTTATGATCACAATAGTCAATCCACACACACACACACACACACACCCTCTGACCACAGTGTCACCTCAGTCACTTGCCTGTCTGATAGACTCCTTCTCGCAGTTCTCCCAACAGAAAAGAAGAGTATTTTGATAGCAATATGAGACTCTTGTCTCTCATTTTGTCTGAATATTCAGACTGCAGCGGTGTGTATACATAGTTTAAACAGCTTTGTGGCTCGACACTAATCAGTAAACTGGTAAAAATACCAGGAGACTGGATTCTTTCCACAGGTGTCTTTCATTCATCATTATTTCTTCTTGCTTCTATTTAGACATTTTATTCTGATGTTGGTTTAAATGAGGTTCATGTGGAATTTTGAAGAATTTGATTGTTTAGTCTAAGACCCCTGAACCAACAGCCTCATTTAAGGCAATCTGCCTCATTTAGGGTGGAGGTAGTTCAGTGGTTAAGATGTTGGACTACTGATCAGAAAGTCGTAAGTTAAAATCCCACCACTGCTAAGCTGTCACTACTGGGCCCTTGAGTAAAGCCCTTAACCCTCAACTGCTCTGTTGTGTAAATGAGATAAATGTAAGTTGCTCTGGATAAGAACATCTGCCAAATTCTGTAAATGTGAATTTAGAGTATACAAGTTACTGTAACACTACAACTCTCATGTTTAGTTGTGGTGCTGAACTTATTAAAACGTACTGACTTCCTTTCAGCTCTGTTAATGGCTTATCTTTTGTCATGCTTTGGATAAAAGTATCTGCGGAGTTGGTGGAAGGAGACGTAGGTTGTATTCTGCCATAAATATGTTACATTCTGTTTGTTAAAAAATAGCACACAGTGTAAATAAGTCAAATTAAAAATCTGAACAATGTGACATAAATTAGAGAAAGCATACATTACATTTTAGTCAAAAAAGTAAAAATGTACTACTGGTCCATTTTTCCAGTTGCCCCTTCTACTGCTAACGTAAACCTGATTCAATTCTTGCAAAAGAAAAAAAAAGAAAAGAAAAGTCACTTCACTTGGTTGGCCACAACATGGGAATATTTTTGTAACAAATGAAGACACAATGAACAAATCTTAGACATTTAACCACAGTTTGGTTTATTCTTTTTCTTAATCATGAAATAATAGAATCATGACTTCATGGTGCTTCAGAGTGTGTTGGATAACTCTATGCTAAGGTAGCAAATCCCACTCTAGCATTTCCTTGGTCAAACACAGAGTAGAACTGCCTGAGGAAGACATCACCCAGGATCCAGTAAGGATAACCATTTCTGTACTCCTCATGTGATGCCCGGATGCCACTCTGACAGTTTGAGTTAGAATCTTCGTCCTGTTTAATTACAAAAAATCAAACATGTGTCAGTCTGAACTTGCCATACATTTTATACATATTATAGATCAATTATGAGGCAGTTCCACTCATACCTGAAGCACATATGCAGTACCCGGCAAATGCAGGTGAGCTCCGTTCATAACAAACGTCAGTGTAGGAAGACTGCTCACTGCATTACAGTCGAACACATACTGGAAGCACAATACATAGTAAACTCCTTTTCAAACTGTTTTGTATTTACTCTTAGCCTTTAAATTGGCTGTTTGTTAAAGGGCTCATAGTTTTTTGCTATTAACTTAAAAAACAGGAAAGGAAAACTTTAAACCTACATAAGTTCAAGGACCATCCTGAAAAACCACATAACCATGGATAGGAACAGACTTATTCATAAATCATTCATATGAGCATTTACACAAGAAATTTGGTAGTCATGAAAATCCTGCAAGTTCAGAAATTCTTTTCCATCTCACTCATACAATTAGTGGCTTAGTGCTTAGTACATTTGCCTCGGACCTCCAGGGTTTGGGGTTCGAATCCCTCCAATGCCCTGTGTGTGCGGAGTTTGCATGTTCACCCCTTGCTTCGGGGGTTTCCTGTGGGTACTCTGGTTACCTCACCCAGTCCAAAGTCATAAGTTGTAGGCTGATTGACATTTCCAGATTGCCCATAGTGTGTGAGTGTGTGTGCGATTGTCCCCTGCGATGGGTTGCCCCGAGTTCCCTGGGATAGGCTCCCCCACAACCCTGTGTAGGCAATTGTGCTGTGTGCCATCATCGATTTCTTCCTTATGAAACATGTTCTCCTGCTTTTCCAACACAGCATCAGAGAGAGCACAGTGGTCTGTGAGAGATATCTGGCAGAGAGTAGCCAAGACACCAAGACTTTCCGCAATCCAGCAGAAACCTTTTGTTCAGTTTGACTTTACTTAATATTGCTTAATGAGGGCCATTGTGATTCATTTTTGTAGCGCAGAGTGCATATTGTAGCGCCGAATGCATTTCAGGAACTGATGTAAAGCACAAGCATTAAGAGAATTCCACTCACGTTTACTGCCTATAGATTTATACTGGTCTATGCTAGCTGACGCA
This sequence comes from Ictalurus furcatus, assembly GCF_023375685.1. Taxonomy (NCBI): domain Eukaryota; kingdom Metazoa; phylum Chordata; class Actinopteri; order Siluriformes; family Ictaluridae; genus Ictalurus; species Ictalurus furcatus. The sequence goes on along the minus strand of NC_071260.1, from coordinate 27,053,756 downwards.
TTCCTAGGATAAATGCATGAGATAAATAATGAAACCCTAAAGCCTAAAGTGCATGACTTGATGGAAATGGGCTTACGTTTCCGTTGCTGTCCTGTTGGGCTCCCAGCTTTTTATGGAGAGAGTGTACATACTGTGGTGGGCACAGCAGCAGTGACGTTCCTGTGTCTGTAATAGCAGTACATCCAGAATCACACCATCCTGTCGAGTGGTGATTCACCTCAAAACTAACAAAAGGGAAAGAGGTTCTTAACAAACAGCTACAGTTTCATTTACATTTCTAGGCTATTATTTTCAGAACTCTAAGGTGTCAAAACAGTTTTATGTAGCTCAAAGCACTTTACAAACAAAACAAAAAAAAGCATAATGGAGGAAGCAGAAAATATAGACAATAAAATTTTTTATACAAATCCACTCCCACTGTAAAAAAAAAACAAAAAAACAACAACAACAAAAAAAACACCCAGGTAACTTTTGTCTTATTGAAAATATTATTCCATTGCACATTATCCAAAGGCACATATTCATTTCCCAGAAGATGCTAGACACGTACCCTTCAAAGACCAGTTGCCAGTGGCTGTTATGTTGGACAGGAACCCAGTTGATCTGACCTTCGTAATGAGAGGGATCAACTCCACCAAACACAACCTCACTTCCACTCTCAGAGTCCCTGTTTATCAATTTCATTAGCTGTATTAATTGCACATCCATCTTGGCATATATCTTTTATATCAGTAATAAAGATTTTCTTTTTGTCAGAAATGTGTTTAACCCATCTATTTGATCCAGTTTACTTTATACTGTGGAGTTCTTCAAGAGTTCATTTATAGTTCAACACGGGTATTAAAATGTTCCAGCTAGTGCTTATTCTAGTTTAATTTCAGATACTAATATAATTTGATCAAGTAAAAATGCTGAATATTTATTGACTGACTGGAATCAGGAATGGAGCAAGAATGTATAATGATAGAAGCATTAAGAAAAAGATAAACATTTTCATGAGTATCACAAGTTTTTTGTTGGTTTAGAGTTTTCTGCCACACAATCCTTTTTTTTTTTACCTGCTTAAGTAAAAAGCAAAGATAGGTTCCTCAATAACACCTTCTTGGATCATATTGTCCACAATGGTCTGGTACTTAGGAGGCTTGAAGGCCAGACCCATGAGTCCATCGTGAAGAGGCCTTGCAAAATGATCACCAGGCTCTGAAGTGCTTAAACCGATCTGCTGATTTGTGACAGTCAGCTGACCAATCTATAGGACGTGAATGTTAGAGCATACTGAATAAGAGGTGGGAAGTTTGAATTAAAGAAACAATTGCTGTAACATGTATTTCTTTTCATCTAATATTGTTGACTTTTTTTTAAAAAAAAAAAAAACTGATTTCAAAAGAAAAATCTCTACTTACTACATTTTCAATCACAACATCATAACACTGCTCTATAATCATATATTTGTAGTCATAACAGGACTATTTTAGCATTAAGGAGTTGATCTAAATCTAAAATGACCTAATACATCACTATAATCTATCTGTCTCTACAGACACTTTGTACTTATCAAGTCAGTTTGCAATTTCACAGCTAGCTATTAGCATATAGCAAGTTTCTATTGTCAGAGATAGCTAGCATTTGAGAGATTATGAATGAAGCTAGCTAGTCTTAGCTAATGTTTTTCATGTTAGTTCCTTGGTGAAAGGGACACTAAATTATGGTCAGTAACTGAAATCAGTATGTGACTTGAGTTAAATATCTTCTTCTTTTGTGATTCTTTCTCGAACTTTAATTTTCAAATTTTAATAAAATTTAAAAGTGTGGCAGCAAGGACATGTCCAAGTGACTGCTGTGAATGTGAAGAGGAGTCGCAGAGAAGGAGCAGGTAATAATCCAGTGGTTATACGTGTATGTGATTAATAATAAAGTATCTTTGTAGACTGTGTCTCTTGCAGTTAGCGTTGACCCTGTGATAGAGAGAGCCAACATAGGCTGAGCTGAGCTTGACTGTGACAAGACTGGCAAAAATGGAAACCTTGTTTTTTCCTTTTTAGTAAACTTAATTTAGTTTGCTAAACTAAGTGCTAAATGTTTCAGTAAAAATTATCAATTAAAAAGACACTCTCCAAAGCATGCCTCAAGTGTGCTCATTCTCCTCCCTGCCCTCTAGGGATTTACAAAGTGTTTATACTTTTCTACTTTTAACTTGAATGAAGAGTAATTGCAAAAGTATTTGTGTACTTTTACCACCTCAGATAACTGACTGTTCTGCTAGTCAGCATCAGTCCTGTGTGACCACAGCCTTGCATAAATAGCAGAAAATTAGACTATTGCAACACAGAGAACACTAAACCTGGAGAGATGGAATCAGTTCACTGTTCGACTGTTAGGAGACATACTGTGACTGTGTCACTGCCAAGGAACCCCTGGACACTGCCTGTTCCATACTTGATTGAAAATGGCTGTTGATTGCTGGTGAACGTGGATGAGTGTCTTGGGTTGAAGAGAGGATGACTGTCTGTAAAACAAATGGAGAACTTACAGATGGATCAAAGCACTGCAGATATAAACTAAATTATAATGGATTGTACAAGAATATTGGAATACTTTTTTTTTTTAAACAGAAGAATTTTTTTAAAGACCAGGCCATATTTAACTGTACTGGAGATCAAGGCTGGCTTCTGTTATTAACCTTAGTTATACCACAGTGCTGCTGAATTCTCAATTCTGATTGGTCAGAAGGTGTTGATCAATTTTCTGTAACAGCAGCTCTGACAGTAAGTTTGGCTTGTTCTAATATGCTATGGTTTGATAGCAACAACTCACACAGTGATTTACTGTTTATGGCAGATATTCCACAGAAACTGAAAGTGTGTAATTGTTGAAATGTAGAAGATTTTTGTAAGGAGATGTTGATTTAACATTTTTGGAAGGAGTTGCTAGTGTCAGCGCTTTGTAAGTGTCACATGTACGGCTGTTTTCAGCCAAGGGAAAGTCGTCCCATTGTAGTTTCTTGGTAACATGAAAAGCTGAGTTTTTTTTTTGTCTTATTAACTTCAAGAGGAAAAAAATAAACGTGTAGGGACAAAATGTGTGTCTGTAGCTGCTATAACATAAATGATAACAGGAACTAACTTTTTTTTTTAATTAAACATAAAATATAACAATAAACTGTTTAAATGTAATTATAATAATAAATGCTGTCAATTTGCTTTTGTGTAAGATTAATAAAACACTTTAAGATGAGCTGTTATGTCAGTATACCACCTCTGGCAAAGTGCATATATTGATTGTTACATTATGAAAATGCAAGTGTATTGAGGTTCTTCAGTGTGTATAGTACTCACTACAGGCATCACTGTTGCAGTAGACAGAGTTGACCCAAAGAGTGCTGGAGCCGGTGTCAAAGTGGAGATAGAAGTACTGTGGAGGAGTTCCAATACCAACCTTTCCAAAATAAGCCATCTGGAGATTACAGAGATAATGATTGTTAAACACCTGTGCAAGTTATTAATACCTGTTTTAGCCTTACATAACATATACAGGCAACTATTATAAACATCATTAGTAAAAAGTAAGAGTAATGAGTAAGGTATCCCTGTCATAATCATTACATAATCCTGATTAATTACACAGATTGTTATTGAGGAGATTGTGATTAACCATTCCAGATTTAGGTTTCCTCATAAATATATACAGTTGATCAATCAGAATGCTTCGGCAAATATTACAATTTATTTTAAATTCATGCATTGGTGTAGTTAAGTTGCTGTACCATCATTTATTTAATCATTATTCTTGCCTCAATCAATGCAAATTTTGTAATTGAGTTATGTAACGGAACCCAGTACTATTTAGTTTACATAGTTTCTACTGTAGTGCATTACTTTTCAGTAACCCCTTTGTGTATTGTAGTTCAGTAATTCCAATAAGGATTTATGCAGTATCCTGGATTTTAATGTATTCCATTTGCAATTTTACAATATAAAAGGCACTTTCAATTACTTATATATTATTAAATAGTTTATGTGCATTATATATCACATTAGTATTATTCCTTTAAGAGCAGCAGTATCAAGAGAAAAAGAAAAATAGCCAAAATGTCACAATAGTAATAGGCTGTAGAATGAAGATATATTTACTGTATAATTGTCATATTACTATAAAAGGTAGATTTACATCATTTTGGTTGATCAGGCTCTCAAAGTAACCTTGCTGAGAGCTGTACTGTGCGTACTTCAGCATTTCCTTGAGGAGACCCCTTTCCTTCATTATGGTCTTCTTTTTAACAAGAGGAACTCTGGAGACAACATGTTTAGAATAAAGTCATGAATCTGGTCTTATAAAAGTCTACACTCTCATTACAATTTCTCAAAAGTAGGTTGATTCTGGTCCCCAGTAATCCCTTTAGCCCTCTTTCTCTTACCTGACGAGTCCCTCAGTAAGAGCCAGACAGAGTAGACCGAGTAACAGACACTTCATCATGCCGCCACAGATTTTCCTCATACACACATAACAGCCACCTGAATCGAGCATATATAAAACCTGACCTTTATCAGTTAATTGTTTTTATCTGAGATTATGTAAACTGATATTATATAATTGTATGCAGATATATTATGGAAGCTGATAATGTATGTTAAAGCCAGTCTGAAATGTTTTAAAAATGCAACAGTCAGTGGGAATTATTATCTTAAAGATTACCTTTGCCAATGAATGTCATTTACAGGTCAGACTTACCTATGTTCTTGGTGTTTTAGCGAAACAAATACATAGAGGTGGGTTTAATTTCCTAGGGCCACATTCAGAGTTGAGTGATGCCTGCATAGTGAGGATTTAATACTCACATTGCACACAACAGTATTCAGACCTCAAACATGCTTTAACTCCAGACTTAAGCACAATTCCGAAGTTGCATGAGAATTACACATGCAGTGAAACAAAGCATGGCTCAATTATATGCAATTCTAACTTGAACTTAAGTGTAGTTTCTTGCAAGCTATTGGATTGAGAGTCTAGTGCCACTGTCATTTCACTATTTTAGGTCACCACAATATTATGCTGAAATGTATGTTTTGGGATGCAAATGCAAAAAAAATACAATAAAAAAAAAAATGGAATTCCAATCAAAGCCAATATTAAATACAAAAATAGAACATTATTAATTCATAGTAATTAATAGTATCAAATTGACTTTAAGTGAGCTGTAAGCATAGCAGATGGGCGCTTGGTCAGTTTCTCTTTGGGCACTTTTCTTTACAAGAGAGCACATAAAAAACAATGGAATTGTTGTAATAATTCTATAACTCAAAATGGTGAAAAAAAGCATAAAGACTCCATGACCTTGACTTCATTATCTTGTGGCTTCATTATGTTGTGTGTACGAGTATCTGTTTTTGCAATACATAAAAAATGCAAAATAATAGGACATGCTGGAACAAATGTTAATTTTAAGATTGTTGTAATTACACACAGGTAATTTACATACTCTCAACTGGGAGCCCATAAAATTATTTTAAGCATGTGGTTAGCCTATCTCAGAGTATGCATAACTTCCATCCATCCATTTTCTGTACTGTTATCCTACACCAGGTCACAGGGAGCCTGGAGCCTATACCAGGGGACTCGGGGCACAAGGTGGGGGACACCCTGGATGGAGTGCCAACCCATCGCAGGGCACAATCGCACACACGCTCACACACGCCTTCATACACTACGGGCAATTTGGAAATGCCATTCAGTCGACAGTGCATGTCTTTGGACTGGGGGAGGAAACTGGAGTACCTGGAGGAAACCCCTGAAGCATGGGGAGAACATGTGAACTCTGTGCATACAGGGTGGCGGTGGGAATCGAACCCCAACACCAACCCTGAAGGTGTGAGGCGAATGTACTAACACTATACTAGCCCCTATATTTGAATAAAGCCCCTATGTTTGTAATTTAAAGACACGATAAAGTGCAGAACTTTTAATCATAGTAACTACACATTAAAATAACTAAAAATAAGCAAAAATGAAATTAAATGTGTGGATACTGTAACAAGACAATAATCCAAAGCATAAAGCAACATCTGCAGAAAAGCAGCAGAAACTGAAACAACAGAAAAAAAAACAGCTTTAAAGAATAAGTCGAAGAAGGCATTGCATGACATCTGGCATAGTTTGCAAGAATTTACAAGGACTGGCAAGCAATCTGGCATGGAGTTAGAACAGACATGTCATGTAATTTCGACCGAGAGGATCCAAAAGCTGTTCTGATGATACAGTATGAAGCAGATTGGAGACACAATTATAACGTGAAGGCTGAGTCGACAGGTTATTAGGGAATAATTATATTACATTGGGAAAGAGAGACATACATTTCTTTGTATTCATATGGTCCTGAGGGTATACAATGCTTTGCACTAAGTTCTATCTGATAACCTGAGATATTGTGGATTGGCTACATAACTACAATATTATGGGTGAACTTCAGAAGACTTTAGAAGACTTTCTTGAATTTTATCCCTTTTGTTTTTCCAACATGGTAACACAAAACATCAAAAGGTTATACCTAACCCACTCTATAAAAGCAACTTCAAGAGATTTCAGGTCTGGTCTTATTTTTCTGGTTTTATTTTAAAATCTGCATTTTGTGACTTAATACCTGTGGCAAATTATAACTTAGAACCTTCATTTGAAAATTGCAAACATCTGTGCCGTCATTCTTCTGAGAAATGAAATTCTAAATAAATTCCAATAGCTACAACAGAAAATAAACTTTACTTCTTTGAATAACGTCGATTGTCAAGTCATATCAATCATGACAAGAATGCTAAAACCTCTCCTGAGATTAGCCATATAATGATGCTGGAACTGAAAGCTAGGCTGTGCATAAAATTCAAATTCTATAATGCAAAAGTGTAAATGTGTAAAATAACCCTAGCAGATTACTTCTTTTTAGTTGAAGTTTGATATTCCTTTCACACTTTGACATTTTCTACTACATATGGGCCTAAAACAAAAATATTTGTCTTTGGTATGCATCTCAGCCAGAAGAAAAGTGTGTATGTGCGTATGTGTTTGTGAGTGTTTGTGTGTGTGTGTGTGTGTGTGTGTGTGTGTGTGTGTGTATGTATGTGTGTGTGTGCTAATGTTAATGAATCAGTAGCTGTGAAATCTGATGTTGGGAGTGTCTGAATGACAGTTGGTGAAAGCAGCTGGTTAGATGCTTTTCTGATCACAGTTAAGTCACTGACTCCACACACACACACACACACACACACACACACACACACACACACACACACACACTGACTATTTTGATAGAGCCATTCACGTGTCTGCACAAACACGACTTTCTGAGACAGAAGTGTCCGATTTTTTGACTTTTGACATTCACTCTTGTCTCTAACTTTGGCTGAGGACTCATGAATATGCAGACAGCAGTGGTGTGTATACATAGCTTAAAGAGATTGGGTGATGAATACCAATCAGTAAACTGTGAGAAAGAAGACTAAAGGCTGAATTCCTAATTCCAGTCTTTCACTTTTTTGTGCTATTAACCCCTTAAACTCCCAGGACCAAATGACATATCCAGATTTAGTTTCCCCCACTTTCCTAATTACAGTTACCATATAATTTGCTTTAAGATGAAGAATTTACTAGTAGGATGATGTCACACTGATTTTGTGACTAACTTTCCCAAAGAAAGCTCATGCAAGCATTGCTATTTTATTTGTAGGTTGATAATACATGTATTTTCCCTCACATCTGTATATATCTTAACTTAAAATTGTATATTGCTGAGAGTATAGCTTTACTTGGATGCATGCACAGTATTAGTGGATGTGTAGCGCTGTATAAACAGCTAGAAGACTATAGGCCAAGGGTCTCTGGCCACAAGGTGGAGGTATTGTTGTAATAAAAGCAAATCAATGGCTGATACAGTCACCAAGTCATTGGCTATATCAGGTTGATGTGATGTTAGTTAATGTAGTGGAAATCTTCTTATTTCATTTATTCATAGTGCAAATGTTGTGTCTCACCTCTTGACTTCAAGATTTTTAGATTAGCAAAGATCTTATCTTTCAGATAAGCAACACTTTCATTTTGCTATTTGAAAGCACCCTCATTACTCTCACATGGTGAACCGGGTTCCAGAAATTCCAAGAGAAATGAATCCTATTGATAAAGCATGTTCCTAAAGAAAAAAGTCCCAGACTAGAACCATTGCGTGTATTTGCTTTAAATTGCTTTCAACTCTCAGGACATGCTGGTGGGTACTGACTTTCTACATACCTTTCCTATTCATTTAGTTACTGAACAGGGCTGGTCTGAACACTCTGGAAAAAGTATTGATTTTTCAATCCTGAATACTAAATACACCTTCCTAGTAGGGATGTCACGAGAACCGATACTTCGGTACCAAGTCGGTACCAACATTCTTAAAATGTGACGGTACTTATTTTTCTGCACTTGCATTGGAACTGAGTCTAATGTAGGTACCGGGGTTGCAATTCTTCCGGACCTGATGGGGGCAGCAAATATGCGCAAGTGTTTTAGTCGGTTCACAAGTGGTGAAGAAGAAGAAGAACACCTACAAGCACACAGGAAAAACTACAGAAGATTAGCTTAGCTTAACATGTTTAGCGCCGCCCCGACTCTTTGAGAGGAAAAGAGAGGAAAGCTAGTATCGGTTTCCAGTGTGCAACTCATGCTGTTGTTCATTTCAATCAAAGCAAGGAAACACCTGGAATTTGGCGAAGCACCTGAAAGACGGTCCTCTATTATGTTTGTTTGAGGCAGCTGGCATTGTTGCCGTGAAACCAGCTAACGTTATGCTCCATGTAATGTTAGTGATAGCCTGTTAGTTTTTTAACGACGCTAATACATTGCATTTTTATAAACTACCTCCGAATGGGCCACGATGCATCGCCATTCAGCCCGTGTCCTGTCAGCCAAATGTAGCCTAATGTCACTAATAATTATTCAAATGTTCATGCTTTTAATAAATCTTTTTGGTCTGCCACCATATCAGTGAATTTAAACTAATGCTTGCATTCAGAGTATAAGGTATGTGTGTGTGAGTGAGTGTGTGTGTGTGTGTGTGTGTGTGTGTGTGGATTGACTATTGTGTGTGGATTGACGTGCGTGTTTAGGAGTGCACCTCCACTCATTGTCAGACAGTGTTTCATAAATAAAATACCCCCCCCCCCCCCGGCTCTCTCTCTCTGCCAGTATCAGCCAGAGGAGGATGTCCTCCAGGAGAGTTTTTAATTTAATTTAAAAAAAAAAAAATTTATACCACACCGTGGTATCGACTTTGGTATCGAGTATCGTGTACTTTTGGTGGTATTGGTACCGACTACTAGATTTTTGGTATCGTGACATCCCTACTTGATAGTATGTATGCAATAATGTATTCAATTGTAGTACACAAAAAAACTACTTATCACAATATATTTTGAATATATCCTGAAAAATCATGTGGGAAACAACTTGTCCCTCATCATTCTACAGTTTTACCAAAGACACTGTTCCTCTGTGTCACGTTTGGAGGTTGAGATGGATGCAAGTGCAGAGTTATAAAGTTTAATAAATAACCAAACAAAACACAAAGACACTATGACTATAAGGCAAAACACTGTGGCAAAGATTAAACATAAACTAAAGATCAAAACATGGCAAAAAAGGCAAAGAAAGACAAACGTAAGACAAGGAATGCAGTGCAAACAGTGGCTATATGCATGAGTGCTCGTTAACAGAAATGTGATTCAGGTGCAGGTGGTCATATGACTATGATGCAGTGGCTGCTGGGAACTGTATTTCAGAATTCCTTCTCTAATACATGACACTCTATGTTTTCTTTAGGTCATGTAGATAGGAAGGTAATTACTTTTTACATAGAATAATCAGGGATCAAGGTGATTGGACTAGAAATGTACTCATGGTGCTTATACAAAATGTCTTTTTTTACTGCAAAATTAATACTTCAGGCTGCTCTATTCTGATTCAAATCAACTAATAATTATGGAAGGTTAAGAATAATGGTGCATTATGTTCTTAATACTAAGGGTATGAAATCCATACATGAAACAATGAGTATTCAGTACATACTCAGGCAAGTGTGAAATCCATTCTTCTGAGTGAAGATCAATCCATCCGTCCATCCATCCATCCATCCATTTTCTGTACTGCTTATCCCACACAGGGTTGTGGGGGATTCTGGAGCCTCTCAGGGACTTGGGGTACAAGGACCCTGGACAGGATGCCTACCCATCACAGGGAACAATCGCGCACACACACACACACACACACACACACACATACACACACACGGTATGTATTAAAGCAGAATTTCCACAAGTCAAATATGCCATCTCCACTTACTGCTGGTGTCTAGTGTGCAACACAAAAAAGACAGTTTAGGTATTACTGTGTTTTTAAGAGTTTTTTTTTTTTTTTTTTTTTACACATTTGTAAATCCCCAGAGCCAGCCTCTGCCTCCCGAGTGTGGTCCGTCGAGGCCCCTGACCTTCACTGCCACCCGTGTAGCAGCGCACCCGACCCCCATGGTTCACCCCACAAGTGGTGGACCCATAGGATGGAGAGGGGGGTACCACGTTGCTTTTTCGGGCTTTGCCCGGCTGGGCTCCGTGGCAAACCCAGCCACCAGGTGCTCGCAGTCGGGCCCTCCCTCTGGGCCTAGCTCCAGATGGGGCCCCGAGCTTCCTCCAGGAAGGGTAAATCCTCCTCTCTGGAAAATGTCACCTCTCTGTAGAGGAAGGAACTGGAACTTGTGCGGGGGGTGGAGCACTACCAGTTAGATCTGGTGGGGCTTACCTCTACGCACAGTGTCGGTTCTGGAACCATACTCCTGGATAGGGAATGGACTCTATTCTACTCTGGGGTTGACCAGGGTGTGAGGCGCCGGGCGGGTGTGGGGATACTCACAAGTCCCCGGTTGAGCACCATTAAGTTGGAGTTTACCCCGGTGGACGAGAGTGTCGCCTCCTTACGCCTACGGGTTGTGGGAGGGAAAACTTTGACTGTTGTCTGTGCATATACACCGAACACCAGTTCAGAGTATTTGGCCTTCTTGGAGACCCTTAACGGAGTCCTGTATGAGGCACCAGTATGGGAGTCCATGCTGGGAGACTTCAACACGCACGTAGGCAATGATGGAGATAACTGGATAGGCGTGATTGGGAGGAACGGCCTCCCTGATCTAAACTCGAGCGGGCATTTGTTGTTGGACTTCTGTGCTAGTCAGGGACTGTCTATAACGAATACCATGTTCGAACATAAGGAGGCTCATAAGTGTACGTGGTACCAGAGCACCCTAGGCCAAAGGTTGATGATCGATTTTGTAATCATATCATCTGATCTGAGGCCGCATGTTCTGGACACTCAGGTGAAGAGAGGGGTAGAGCTGTCAACTGATCACTATCTGGTGGTGAGTTGGGTCAAGGGGTGTCGGAAGACTCTGGACTGACCTGGAAAGCCCAAACGGGTAGTGCGGGTGAACTGGGAACGTCTGGAGGAGGCCTCTGTCTGTGAGATCTTCAACTCACACCTTCGGCGGAGTTTTTCTGGCATCCCTGTGGAGGTTGGGGGCATTGAGCCTAAGTGGGCAATGTTCAAAGCCTCCATTGCTGAAGCTGTGGCGGAGAGCTGTGGTCTCAAGGTCTTAGGTGCCTCAAGAGGCGGTAACCCTCGAGCATCGTGGTGGACACTGGTGGTCAGGGAAGCCGTGTGACTGAAGAAGGAGGCCTTCCAGGATGTGTTATCCCGCAGGACTCCGGAGGCAGTTGCAAGGTACCGACAGGCCAGAAGGGCTGCAGCCTCTGCCGTGAAAGAGGCAAAGCAGCGGGTGTGGGAGAAGTTCGGAGAGGACATGGAGAAGGACTATCGGTCGGCACCAAGGTGTTTCTGGAAAACCATCCGCAACCTCAGGAAGGGGTTAATGGGGAACCATCCAAGCTGGGTACAGTAAGGATGGGACGCTGTTGACCTCAACTGAGGAGGTAATTACGCACTGGAAGGAACACTTTGAGGAACTCCTGAATCCAACTAACACGCCCTCTATGGTAGAGTCAGAGGTGGAGGCTGATGGGGGATCATCGTCAATTTCCCTGGTGGAGGTCACTGAGGTAGTCAAACAACTACACATTGTCAAAGCCCCGGGGATTGATGAGATCCGTCCAGAAATGCTGAAAACTCTGGATGTGGAGAGGATGTCTTGGATGACATGCCTCTTTAACATTGCTTGAAAGTTGGGGACAGTGCCCAAGGAGTGGCAGACCGGGGTGGTGGTTCCCCTGTTCAAAAAGGGGGACCAGAGAGTGTGTGCCAATTATAGGGGTATCACACTTCTCAGCCTCCCTGGAAAAGTCTACTCCAAGGTGCTGGAACGGAGGGTTTGGCCAATAGTCGAACCTCAGATTGAAGAGGAACAATGCGGATTCCGTCCTGGTCATGGAACAATGGACCAGCTCTTTACTCTCGTAAGAGGGGGCGTGGGAGTATGCCCATCCAGTCTGCATGTGTTTTGTGGATCTGGAGAAGGCATATGACCTGGTCCCCAGGGGTTTAATGTGGGAGGTGCTGAGGAGTATGGGGTGAGGAGTTCCCTTCTTAGGGCTATCCAATCGCTGTACGCCCAAAGCGAGAGCTGTGTCCGGATTCTCGGCAAAAAGTCGGACTCGTTCCAGGTGGGGGTTGGTCTCCGCCAGGGCTGCGCTTTGTCACCAATCCTGTTTGTGATATTTATGGACAGGATATCGAGGCGTAGTCATGGTGGGGAGGGGTTGCAGTTTGATGGCCTGATGATCTCATCGCTGCTTTTTGCAGATGATGTGGTCCTGATGGCATCATCTTTCCCTGACCTTCAGCACTCACTGGATCGGTTTGCAGTTCAGTGTGAAGCGGCTGGGATGAGGATTAGCACCTCTAAATCTGAGGCCATGGTTCTCAGCAGGAAACCGATGGAGTGTCTATTCTGGTAGGGAATGAGTACTTAACCCAAGTGAAGGAGTTCAAGTACCTCGGGGTCTTGTTCATGAGTGAGGGGATATTGGAGCAGGAGATTGGCCAGAGAATCGGAGCAGCGGGAGCTGTATTGCAATTGCTTTCCACACCGTTGTAACGAAAAGAGACGGAAGGCAAAGCTCTCAATCTACCGGGCAATTTTTGTTCCTACCCTCACCTATGGTCATGAAGACTGGGTAGTGACCGAAAGAACTAGATCACGGGTACAAGCGGCCCAAATGGGTTTTCTCAGGAGGGTGGCTGGATTCTCCCTTAGAGATAGGGTGAGAAGCTCGGCTATCCGAGAGGAACTCAGAGTAGAGCCACTGCTCCTTTGCGTTGAAAGGAGCCAGTTGAGGTGGTTCGGGCACTTGGTAAGGATGCCCCCTGGGCGCCTCCCTAGGGAGGTGTTCCAGGCACGTCCAGCTGGGAGGATACCTCGAGGAAGATCCAGGACTAGGTGGAGAGATTATATCTCCACACTGGCCTGGGAACGCTTCGGGATCCCCCAGTCAGAGCTGGTTAATGTGGCTCGGGAAAGTGAAGTTTGGGGTTCCCTGCTGGAGCTGCTGCCCCCACGACCCGATAACGGATAAGCGGTTGAGGATGGATGGATGGATACATTTGTGAAATGCCTAAATAATCCCTTTACCTCTTGCCTTCAAATCATAACATGGACCAAATACAGATACATCAGTTTTTACTTGTCACATACCTAACACTATTTACTTGTATTCACAAATTATTACTGAAAAACTTTATGGTGAATAACTGAATAATAAGTTCAAAGTTTAAGAGGTTAAATGACAGTTTACGAACAACTTCACAGTAAAATATAATCTTTCTTATTATAAAGGATCATGTCTTTGGTTTTCGTGACACAGCCTGGTACTATGGTCTGTCCTCTGCTGTTCTCCTGCTGTGGGATGTTAATTGTGTGTGCAGGTCTCTGCAGGAGGGGAAGAAATATCTAATCCTCTGAAGAGTTCACACGCTTTGGGCTTTGTTCCCCCTTCTAAGGCCCGTCTTGTGCCCACCTCAGAGCTAACGAGACACGGCAGCTTCTCATAGGCCCACTCTGAACAAAGAGGCCCATGCTTGAATTGCAAATAAACATTTATAAACAGAATTTGATCAACTTATTTATTTATTTATTTCCTGCTATGGTGAAATGTGTTTGAGTCCTGACCAAGAATTCATTCAACAGCTTTATTCTCACAGTTCCTGCAATTAGACATGCTGTATATGTTGTTCAGTATGTTTTCTGTAAGGAATTATACTGTGATTAGATAGTGGTTTTGAGCAGACCTCCTATGCTATCCAGTGGGAGCTTGGTGAAATATGTTTTGGGCGTGTGTTTAAGTGTTTGCTTAAAGGGTTGCAGTTGTTTAGTTTTCTGTTTTCTCTGTAGCAGGCAGGTCACCTAGACACTCACTTACTTTCCCAGGAGGCGAGGTCACATCTCCTGCAGTATACACAAAAGATGATATTTACTGCCACACAAAGTACACAGCTGTCCGTCTGTAATCACTCTCATTAGTTTTTCCATTGGCATTCACCTAAAATGCCCTTGCAGTTATCAGATAATGGGTTTTACAAACATCAGAAATACATATCATTAAAGCTGCCACCTCTGAGTTGGCCATTCATGGTGACCTCTTGGAAGTGACAGCTTCCTTCGGGAGGTGTGGTGTGGTGTTCTGTAAATGCTATTTCCTGTTATAGACAGAGGGGTGGAGCGGAGTAGATTTTATTAAGGTTAGTCCCAGAATGCTGTTTTGTTCCTAAGGTGTTACCTGCAGCTGATACTATGCCTTATTTGCTGTGTGTGTGTGTGTATTTTAATGTGTGTGATATAAGTGTATGCTCTATGTTTTCAACATACTGGCTTTCTCCTCCCTCTTTGTGGCTAAGCACCACGGTGGAACTGTCGCGACACACAGGGCTTTGGAGTCAGGAAGTAAATGCAGGCGCAAAGTCTTTATTAACAGATAAACAAACACTAAACAAGGAAACGTGGTCTAGGCAAATCTGGCTTTAAACAGGAACATGAGAGCAAAGATGGAATTACGACCGCTAGCATGCTAAACGCTACTACGTCAAACATATACGAAAACTCATGAGACATTACGATAATACTGCACAACGTGCGCAGCAACACAAGGGGTTTAAATGACAAACACAATCAAACTAAACTATGGACACCTGGGGCAAATTAAAGACATCCTCAAATATAAACCAATACTCAAACAGGAAGAGAACAAACCAAAACAAAAGTCATGTGTCCACTTCACCCAGTTCAGTCACTTGTGTGCGTGCACTCAGAAGCCACGCCGCAGTGCCATCTGCCGGCGATGGTGTAACAGAACCCCCCTCCAGCGGCGGTCCTGGGCCCCTGTGTGAGATGTCTCTTGTTGTATCTGAAAACGAGGCAGCCTTCGCCAGGCAGCAGACAGACGGGGAACCACCCCCGGTGGGATTGAAAGTTGGGGAGCCGTCCTCAGTGGGACTGGAACACTGGCAGACACTCCCAGAAGCACTGCAACATTGGACGACGCCCCCAGCAGCACTGGAACGCTGGAAGACGCCCCCAGCAGCATTGGAACGCTGGACGACGCCCCCAGAAGCAATGGAACGCTGGACGACACCCCCAGCAGGGCTGGACAGCGGGACAGCTTCCTCGGCTGGGCAGGGCAGCAGGACAGCCTCCTTGGCTGGGCTGGACAGCGGGACAGCTTCCTCTGCTGGGCAGGGCAGCAGTACAGCCTCCTCAGCTGGGCTGGACAGCGGGACGGCTTCCTCGGCTGGACAGGGCAAGGGACGGCTTCCTCTGCGTGCAGGTGCTCCACAGAACAGAGTATGAAAACAAGACCGCTTAGTGCACGTAACATATTCGCCATTCAAACTCTCATACAACATAAATACTGGGCGAAGTACACAGCAACACGAGGGGTTTAAATAACCAACATAATCAAACTAAACATAGACACCTGGTTCAAATCAGGACACACCCTTGCACATCAGCCAATGCCTAAACAGAAGGAGGAACGAAACCAAAAGCCAAGGCGCATGTCCATCTTACACAGTTCAGTCACATGCACATGCACACTCAGAAGCTGCGCCGCAGTGCCATCTGCTGGCAAGGGCGTAACAGAGCCCCCCTCCAAAGGCGCTGCTCCCGGAGCGCCAAAAAACCCCTCCAACGGGGGTCCTGGGCCCCTGTGTAATCTGTCTGTTGATGTGTTGGAAAACAAGGCGGCCTCTGCCGGGCAGCAGACAGGCAGTGCACCTCCCCCAGCGGGACTGGAAGGCTGGGCGGCATCCCCAGCGGGACTGGAAGGCTGGGCGGCGTTCCCAGAGGGATTGGAACACTGGACGACGCCCCCAGCAGCATTGGAATGCTGGGCGACGCCACCAGCAGCACTGGAACGCAGGACAGCTTCCCCAGCCAGACAGGGCAGCAGGACAGCCTCCTCACCTGGGCTGGACAGCGGGACAGCTTCCTCGGTTGGACAGGGCAGCAGGACGGCCTCCTCAGCTGGGCTGGACAGCGGAACAGCTTCCTCGGCTGGGTAGAGCAGCAGGACAGCCTCCTCAACAGATGAGCCTGCCGGTCTCTGGCTGGAGCTCTGAGGTCGCCATGTTAACCTCGGGCTGGAGCTCCACAGCTGAGACCTCCCTGTAGGTCTCAAGCTGGAGCTCTGACGTTGTGGTTGCCCCCCCACAAAAAAAGTTCTGGGCCAGCCTTCGGTTCCGGACTGCGCAGCGTGGTGTAATTCCCCTGCAGTGGGAAGCCCCAGGAATTTGGGTAACTCTGCTGGCTGCATAGCATTGTGTAATTCCCCTGCAGTGGGAATGCCCAGGAGTTTGAGTAGCTCTGCTGGCTGTATGGCGTTGTGTAATTCCCCTGCAGTGGAAAGCCCCAGGAATTCGGGTAACTCTGCTGGCTGCATGGCATTGTGTAACTCTGCCCCTGCAGTGGGAAGCCCCAGGAGTTTGAGTAGCTCTGCTGGCTGTATGGCGTTGTGTAATTCCCCTGCAGTGGGAAGCCCCAGGAATTCGGGTAGCTCTGCTGCCCGTGTAGCGTGGCGTATCTCTTCGACCTTGTGCTCCTTCACCTTCCGTTTGAGATGCCCCACAGATGCTTTATAGTGTTTAGGTCTGGAGACATGCTTGGCCAGTCCATCACCTTCACCCTCAGCTTCTTTAGCAAGGCAGTGGCCGTTATCATGCTGGAATACTGCCCTGCGGCCGAGTCTCCCAAGGGAGGGGATCATGCTCTGCTTCAGTATGTCACAGTACATGTTGGCATTCATGGTTCCCTCAGTGAACTGTAGCTCCCCAGTGCCGGCAGCACTCATGCAGCCCCAGACCATGACACTCCCACCACCATGCTTGACTGTAGGCAAGACACACTTGTCTTTGTACTCCTCACCTGGATGCCGCCACACATGCTTGACACCATCTAAACCAAATAAGTTTATCTTGGTCTCATCAGACCACAGGACATGGTTCCAGTAATCCATGTCCTTAGTCTGCTTGTCTTCAGCAAACTGTTTGCGGGCTTTCTTGTGCATCATCTTTAGAAGAGGCTTCCTTCTGGGATGACAGCCATGCAGACCAATTTGATGTAGTGTGTGGCGTATGGTCTGAGCACTGACAGGCTGATCCCCCACCCCTTCAACCTCTGCAGCAATGCTGGCAGCACTCATACGTCTATTTCCCAAAGACAACCTCTGGATATGCCGCTGAGCACGTGCACTCAACTTCTTTGGTCGACCATGGCGTGGCCTGTTCTGAGTGGAACCTGTCCTGTTAAACCACTGTATGGTCTTGGCCACCGTGCTGCAGCTCAGTGTCAGGGTCTTGGCATTCTTCTTAAAGCCTAGGCCATCTTTATATAGGCAACAATTATTTTTTTCAGATCCTCAGTGAGTTCTTTGCCATGAGGTGCCATGTTGAACTTCCAGTGACCAGTATGAGGGCGTGTGAGAGCGATGACACTAAATTTATCACACCTGCTCCCCATTCACACCTGAGACCTTGTAACACTAACAAGTCACATGATGCTGGGGAGGGAAAATGGCTAATTGGGCCCAATTTGGACATTTTCACTTAGGGGTGTACTCACTTTTGTTGCCAGCGGTTTAGACATTAATGGCTGTGTGTTCAGTTATTTTGAGGGGACAGTAAATTTACACTGTTATACAAGCTGTACACTCACTACTTTACATTGTAGCAAAGTGTCATTTCTTCAGTGTTGTCACATGAAAGGATATAATCAAATATTTACAAAAATGTGAGGGGTGTACTCACTTTTGTGAGATACTGTAACAGTACATCCCAAAGTAAGAAATGAACAATTCTTTAAAATACATTGCTTTCAGACTCCCTGAGGATAAACTGGTAGACTTTCTTTGGGAGCAGGGAAAGATTTTTCACCATGTATTTTTGTCCTCCTCAATCACATGCAGTACCAGGAATGTGTTTGTGTGAGGTCTGCTATGCTATATTGTGCCATGGCTACAAGCTACAGGCCAAAGAAGACATGAATGACCTTTCAGGATGAAGCAAACTGAAAAACTACATTCCATCTTTTGTCGTTCCAACATGCTTCCCCAGAACGTCAAAACATCCAAGTGATGTCCCTCCCCTGTCTCTTTTTCTCCTTTTTACAGGAGCCTTTGAAGAATTTCAGCGTGTCCTGGCTCTGCCTACAAAGCTAGTTTTTTTAGACATCATTGTGTATCTTGTCTTTCTGCCTCGAAATGAATTCACAAAGATAGGGTTTAGTAAGATCACCCTGAAGTATTTACAATATATGGCATACTTTCTTTGTGTCTCCCAATTCGTTTACAGACAGTTACCGCCTCACAATTGTCGTGATCTAAAATCTCAGGATGATCTAAGATGAGCTGTACTGGGAATGTAATTTAACATGTTAAGATATAAAAGAGAAAAACAGTCCTGATATTAGAACTTCTCAGGGGAATGACCCAAGAGGTGTGAGCTAAATGTAGTAGAGGTTGTTGTGAATCAGTAAGTGAGCAGGCTGATGTGTGGAGTGACAGAGACACAGGTGCTGAAAGCTGTTTAGATGCTGTTCCAAGGTCATTTTATGATCACAGTAGTCAATCCACACACGCGCACACACACACACACACACACACACACACACACACACACACACACCCTCTGACCACAGTGTCACCTCAATCCCTTGCCTGTCTGATAGACTCCTTCTCTCAGCTCTCCCAGCAGAAAAGGAGACTATTTTGATAGCAATATAAGAGACTCTTGTCTCTCATTTTGTCTGAATAGTCAGACTGCAGCGGTGTGAACACATAGTTTAAACAGCTTTGTGGCTCGACACTAATCAGTAAACTGGTAAAATACCAGGAGACTGGATTCTTTCCACAGGTGTCTTTCATTCATCATTATTTCTTCATGCTTCTATTTAGACATTTTATTCTGATGTTGGTTTAAATGAGGTTTCATGTGGAATTTTGAAGAATTTGATTGTTTTGTCTAAGACCCCTGAACCAACAGCCTCATTTAGGGCAATCTGCCTCATTTATGGTAGTGGTAGTTCAGTGGTTAAGATGTTGGACTACTAATCGGAAAGTCGTAAGTTAAAATCCCACCACTGCTTGATAAAAAATAGCACACAGTGTAAATAAGTCAAATTAAAAATCTGAACAATGTGACATAAATTAGAGAAAGCATACATTACATTTTAGTCAAAAAAGTAAAAATGTACTACTGGTCCATTTTTCCAGTTGCCCCTTCTACTGCTAACGTAAACCTGATTCAATTCTTGCAAAAGAAAAAAAAAGAAAAGAAAAGTCACTTCACTTGGTTGGCCACAACATGGGAATATTTTTGTAACAAATGAAGACACAATGAACAAATCTTAGACATTTAACCACAGTTTGGTTTATTCTTTTTCTTAATCATGAAATAATAGAATCATGACTTCATGGTGCTTCAGAGTGTGTTGGATAACTCTATGCTAAGGTAGCAAATCCCACTCTAGCATTTCCTTGGTCAAACACAGAGTAGAATTGCCTGAGGAAGACATCACCCAGGATCCAGTAAGGATAACCATTTCTGTACTCCTCATGTGATGCCCGGATGCCACTCTGACAGTTTGAGTTAGAATCTTCGTCCTGTTTAATTACAAAAAATCAAACATGTGTCAGTCTGAACTTGCCATACATTTTATACATATTATAGATCAATTATGAGGCAGTTCCACTCATACCTGAAGCACATATGCAGTACCCGGCAAATGCAGGTGAGCTCCGTTCATAACGAACGTCAGTGGAGGAAGACTGCTCACTGCATTACAGTCGAACACATACTGGAAGCACAATACATAGTGAACTCCTTTTCAAACTGTTTTCTATTTACTCTTAGCATTTAAATTGGCTGTTTGTTAAAGGGCTCATAGTTTTTTGCTATTAACTTAAATAACTCAGGAAAGGAAAACTTTAAACCTACATAAGTTCAAGGACCATCCTGAAAAACCACATAACCATGGATAGGAACAGACTTCTTCATAAATCATTCATATGAGCATTTACACAAGAAATTTGGTAGTCATGAAAATCCTGCAAGTTCAGAAATTCTTTTCCATCTCACTCATACAATTAGTGGCTTAGTGCTTAGTACATTTGCCTCAGACTTCCAGGGTTTGGGGTTCAAATCCCTCCAATGCCCTGTGTGTGTGGAGTTTGCATGTTCACCCCATGCTTCGGGGCTTTCCTCTGGGTACTCTGGTTACCTCACCCAGTCCAAAGTCATAAGTTGTAGGCTGATTGACATTTCCAGATTGCCCATAGTGTGTGAGTGTGTGTGCGATTGTCCCCTGCGATGGGTTGCCCCGAGTTCCCTGGGATAGGCTCCCCCACAACCCTGTGTAGATAATTGTGCTGTGTGCCATCATTGATTTCTTCCTTATGACACATGTTCTCCTGCTTTTCCAACACAGCATCAGAGAGAGCACAGTGGTCTGTGAGATATATCTGGCAGAGAGTAGCCAAGACACCAAGACTTTCCGCAATCCAGCAGAAACCTTTGGTTCAGTTTTAATATTGCTTAATGAGGGCCATTGTGATTCATTTGTCACATATTTATGTTCTCTAGATAGTTACAGTTAGATTTATATAGCGCTTTTACATTTTATGCGGGAAATCTCTTCAACCACCACCAGTGTGTAGCATCCACCTGGATGATGCGACGGCAGCCATAGTGGACCAGAACGCCCACGACACACCAGCTATTAGTGGAGAGGAGAGGAGAATGATGTAGGCAGAGATGGAGATTATTAGGGGGCCATGATAGAGAAGGGCCAATGGGGGAATTTCGCCAGGACACCAGGGTTATACCCCTACTCTTTACTATAAGTGTCCGGGGATTTTAAATGACCACAGAGAGTCAGGACCTCAGTTTAACGTCCCATCTGAAAGACAGTGCTGTTTTCACAGTATACCGTCCCTGCCACTATACTGGGGCATTAGGCCCCACACAGACCACAGGGTGAGCGACCCCTGCTTGCCTCCTTAATACCACTACCAGCAGCAACTTTAGTTTTTGCCAGGTCTCCCATCCAGGTACTGGCCGGCTCAACGCTGCTTAGCTTCAGTGGGACACCAGGCAAGAACTGCAGGTCTATATGGCTCTGGCAGTTGTATTGCCTGGTGCATATTGTAGTGCCGATTGCATTTCAGGAACTCATGTAAAGCATAAGCATTAAGAGAATTCCACTCACGTTTACTGCCTATAGATTTATACTGGTCTATGCTAGCTGACACATTCCTAGGATAAATGCATGAGATAAATAATGAAAACCTAAAGCCTAAAGTGCATGACTTGATGGAAATGGGCTTACGTTTCCATTGCTGTCTTGTTGGGCTCCCAGCATTTGATGGAGAGAGTCTACATACTGTGGTGGGCACAGCAGCAGTGACGTTCCTGTGTCTGTAATAGCAGTACATCCAGAATCACACCATCCTGTCGACTGGTGATTCACCTCAAAACTAACAAAAGGGAAAGAGGTTCTTAACAAATTTACTTTTCTAGGCTATTATTTTCAGAACTCTAAGGTGTCAAAACAGTTTTATGTAGCTCAAAGTGCTTTACAAACAAAACAAAACAAAAAGCATAATGGAGGAAGCAGAAAATATAGACAATAAAAATTTTATTCAAATCCACTCCCACTGTAAAAAACAAAACAAAAAACCCAGGTAACTTTTGTCTTATTGAAAATATTTTTCCATTTTACATTATCCCAAGGCACAGATTCATTTCCCAGAAGATGCTAGACACCTACCCTTCAAAGACCAGTTGCCAGTGGCTGTTTTGTTGGACAGGAACCCAGTTGATTTGACCTTCGTAATGAGAGGGATCAACTCCACCAAACACAACCTCACTTCCATTCTCAGAGTCGCTGTTTATCAATTTAATTAGCTGTATTAGTTACACATCCATCTTGGTATATATCATTTACATCAGTATCAAGAAATTGTTTGTCAGAAATGTGTTTAACCCATCTATTTGATCCAGTTTACTTTATACTGTGGAGTTCTTCAAGAGTTCATTTATAGTTCAACACGGGTATTAAAATGTTCCAGCTAGTGCTTATTCTAGTTTAATTTCAGATACTAATATAATTTGACCAAGTAAAAATGCTGAATATTTATTGACTGACTGTAATCAGGAATGGCGCAAGAATGTATAATGATAGAAGGATTAAGATAAAGATAAACATTTTCATGAGTATCACAATTTTGTTGTTGGTTTAGAGTTTTCTGCCACACAATCCTTTTTTTTTTTTTACCTGCTTAAGTAAAAAGCAAAGATAGGTTCCTCAATAACACCTTCTTGGATCATATTGTCCACAATGGTCTGGTACGTAGGAGGCCTGAAGGCCAGACCCATGAGTCCATCGTGAAGAGGCCTTGCAAAATGATCACCAGGCTCTGAAGTGCTTAAACCGATCTGCTGATTTGTGACAGTCAGCTGACCAATCTATAGGGCGTGAATGTTAGAGCATACTGAATAAGAGGTGGGAAGTTTGAATTAAAGAAACAATTGCTGTAACATGTATTTCTTTTCATCTAATACTGTTGACTTTTTTTAAAAAACAGATTTCAAAAGAAAAATCTCTACTTTCTACATTTTCAATCACAACATCATAACATTGCTCATAATCATATATTTGTAGTCATAACAAGACTATTTTAGCATTAAGGAGTTGATACAATACCCATCACTATAATCTATCTGTCTCTACAGACACTTTGTACTTATCAAGTCAGTTTGCAATGTCACAGCTAGCTATTAGCATATAGCAAATTTCTATTGTCAGAGACAGCTAGCATTTGAGAGATTATGAATGAAGTTAGCTAGTCTTAGCTAATGTTTTTCATGTTGTTCCTTGGTGAAAGGGACACTAAATTATGGTCAGTAACTGAAATCGGTATGTGGCTTGAGTTAAATATCTTCTTCTTTTGTGATTCTTTCTCAAACCTTTACTTTCAAATTTTAATTTAATTTAAAAGTGTGGCAGCAAGGGCATGTCCAAGTGACTGCTGTGAATGGGAAGAAGAGTCGCAGAGAAGGAGCAGGTAATAAGCCAGTGGTTATACGTGTATGTGATTAATAATAAAGTATCTTTGTAGACTGTGTCTCTTGCAGTTAGCGTTGACCCTGTGATAGAGAGAGCCAACATAGGCTGAGCTGAGCTTGACTGTGACAAGACTGGCAAAAATGGAAACCTTGTTTTTTCCTTTTTAATAAATGTAATTTAGTTTGCTAAACTAAGTGCTAAATGTTTCAGCAAAAATTATCAATTAAAAAGACACTCTTTATAAAGTGTTTATACTTTTCTACTTTAACTTGAATGAAGAGTAATTGCAGAAGAATTTGTGTACTTTTACCACCTCAGATAATTGACTGTTCTGCTAGACAGCATCAGTCCTGTGTGACCACAGCCTTGCATAAATAGCAGAAAATCAAGACTATTGCAACACAGAGAACACTAATCCTGTAGTGATGTAATCATTTCAGTGTTCGACTGTTAGGAGACATACTGTGACTGTGTCATTGCCAAGGAACCCCTGGACACTGCCTGTTCCATACTTGATTGAAAATGGCTGTTGATTGCTGGTGAACGTGGATGACTGGCTTGGGTTGAAGAGAGGATGACTGTCTGTGAAACAAATGGAGAACTTACAGATGGATCAAAGCACTGCAGATATAAACTAAATTATAATGGATTATACAAGAATACTGGAATACTTTTTTTTTTTTTAAACAGAAGAATTTTTTTAAAGACCAGGCCATATTTAACTGTACTGGAGATCAAGGCTGGCTTCTGTTATTAACCTTAGTTATACCACAGTGCTGCTGAATTCTCAATTCTGATTGGTCAGAAGGTGTTGATTAATTTTCTGTAACAGCAGCTCTGACAGTAAGTTTGGCTTGTTCTAATATGCTATGGTTTGATAGGAATAACTCACACAGTGATTTACTGTTTATGGCAGATATTCCACAGAAACTGAAAGTGTGTAATTGTTGAAATGTAGAAGATTTCTGTAAAGAGATGTAAGGCTGTTTTCAGCCATGGGAAAGTCTTCATGAAGGAGAGCTTTGTAGTTTCTTGGTAACATGAAAAGCTGAGTTTTTTTTTGTCTTATTAACTTCAAGAGGAAAAAAATAAAGGTGTAGGGACGAAATGCATGTCTATAACTGCTATAACATAAGTGATAAAAGGAACTAACTTTTTTTTAATTAAACATTAAATATAACAATAAACTGTTTAAATGTAATTATAATAATAAATGCTGTCAATTTTCTGTCGTGTAAGATTAATAAAACACTTTAAGATGAGCTGTTATGTCAGTATACCACCTCTGGCAAAGTGCATATATTGATTGTTACATTATGAAAATGCAAGTGTATTGAGGTTCTTCAGTGTGTATAGTACTCACTGCAGGCATCACTGTTGCAATAAACAGAGTTGACCCAAAGAGTGCTGGAGCCGGTGTCAAAGTGGAGATAGAAGTACTGTGGAGGAGTTCCAATACCAACCTTTCCAAAATAAGCCATCTGGAGATTACAGAGATAATGATTGTTAAACACCTGTGCAAATTATTAATACCTGTTTTAGCCTTACATAACATATACAGGCAACTATTATAAACATCATTAGTAAGAGTAATGAGTAAGGTATCCCTGTCATAATCATTACATAATCCTGATTAATTACACAGATTGTTATTGAGGAAATTGTGATTAACCATTCCAGATTTAGGTTTCCTCATAAATATATGCAGTTGATCAATCAGAATGCTTCGGCAAATATTACAATTTATTTTAAATTCATGCATTGGTGTAGTTAAGTTGCTGCACCATCATTTATTTAATCATTATTCTTGCCTCAATCAATGCAAATTTTGTAATTGTGTTATGTAACGGAACCCAGTACTATTTAGTTTACATAGTTTCTACTGTAGTGCATTACTTTTCAGTAACCCCTTTGTGTATTGTAGTTCAGTAATTCCAATAAGGATTTATGCAGTATCCTGGATTTTAATGTATTCCATTTGCATTTTTACAATATAAAAGGCACTTTCAATTACTTATATATTATTAAAAAGTTTATGTGCATTATATATCACATTAGTATTATTCCTTTAAGAGCAGCAGTATCAAGAGAAAAAGAAAAATAGCCAAAATGTCACAATAGTAATAGGCTGTAGAATGAAGATATCTTTACTGTATAATTGTCATATTACTATAAAAAGTAGATTTACATCATATTGGTTGATCAGGCTCTCAAAGTAACCTTGCTGAGAGCTGTACTGTGCGTACTTCAGCATTTCCTTGAGGAGACCCCTTTCCTTCATTATGGTCTTCTTTTTAACAAGAGGAACTCTGGAGACAACATGTTTAGAATAAAATCATGAATCTGATCTTATAAAAGTCTACACTCTCATTTCAATTTCTCAAAAGTAGGTTGACTCTGGTCCCCAGTAATCCCTTTAGTCCTCTTTCTCTTACCTGACGAGTCCCTCAGTAAGAGCCAGACAGAGTAGACCGAGTAACAGACACTTCATCATGCCTCCACAGATTTCTTTTTCCTCATACACACACAACAGCCACCTCAATCGAGCATATATAAAACCTGATCTTTATCAGTTAATTGTTTTTATCTGAGATTATGTAAACTGATATTATATAATTGTATGCAGATATATTATGGAAGCTGATAATGTATGTTAAAGCCAGTCTGAAATGTTTTAAAAATGCAACAGTCAGTGGGAATTATTATCTTAAAGATTACCTTTATGTTCGATGCCAATGAATGTCATTTACAGGTCAGACTTATCTATGTTCTTGGTGTTTTAGCAAAACAAATACACAGGGGTGGGTTTATTTTCCTAGGGCCATATTCAGAGTTGAGTGATGCCTGCATAGTGAGGATTTAATACTCACATTGCACACAACAGTATTCAGACCTCAAACATGCTTTAACTCCAGACTTAAGCACAATTCCGAAGTTGCATGAGAGTTACACATGCAGTGAAACAAAAGCATGGCTCAATTATATGCAGTTCTAACTTGAACTTAAGTGTATTTTCTTGCAAGCTATTGGATTGAGAGCCTAGTGCCACTGTCATTTCAGTATTTTAAGTCACCACAATATTATGCTGAAATGTATGTTTTGGGATGCAAATGCAAAAGAAAAAACAATAAAAAAAATGGAATTCCAATCAAAGCCAATATTAAATACAAAAATAGAACATTATTAATTCATAGTAATTAATAGTATCAAATTACTTTAACTTTTACTTTTAAATTACTTTAACAAATGACTTTAAGTGAGCTGTAAGCATAGCAGATGGGCGCTTGGTCAGTTTCTCTTTGGGCACTTTTCTTTACAAGAGAGCACATAAAAAACAATGGAATTGTTGTAATAATTCTATAATTCAAAATGGTGAAAAAAAGCATAAAGACTCCATGACCAACATTCATTCATTATGTTGTGTGTACGAGTATCTGTTTTTGCAATACATAAAAAAATGCAAAATAATAGGACATGCTGGAACAAATGCTAATTTTAAGATTGTTGTAATTACACACAGGTAATTTACATAATCTCAACTGGGAGCCCATAAAATTATCTTAAGCATGTGGTTAGCCCATCTCAGAGTACACATAACTTCCATCCACCCATTTTCTGTACAGCTTATCCTACACAAGGTCACAGGGGAGCCTATCCCAGGGGACTCAGGGCACAAGATGGGGGACACCCTGGACGGGGTGCCAACCCATTGCAGGGCACAATCGCACACACGCTCACACACGCCTTCATACACTACGGGCAATTTGGAAATGCCATTCAGTCGACAGTGCATGTCTTTGGACTAGGGGAGGAAACCGGAGTACCTGGAGGAAACCCTTGAAGCACGGGGAGAACATGTGAACTCTGCGCACACAGGGTGGAGGTGGAAATCGAACCCCAACCGCAACCCTGAAGGTGTGAGGCGAATGTACTAACATTATACTAGCCCCTATATTTGAATAAAGCCCCTATGTTTGTAATTTAAAGACACGATAAAGTGCAGAACTTTGAATCATAGAAACTACACATTAAAATAACTAAAAATAAGCAAAAATGAAATTAAATGTGTGGATAATGTAACAAGACAATAATCCAAAGCATAAAGCAACATCAGCAGAAAAAGCAGCAAAACTCAAACATCAGAAAAAAACAGCTTAAAAGAATAAGTCAAAGAAGGCATTGCATGATATATGGCATAGTTTGCAAGAATTTACAAGGACTGGCAAGCAATCTGGCATGGAGTTAGAACAGACATGTCATAAAGAGTTATCTGATAATATTCGAGCTATTGACGACCAATATGCTCTCAACCCAACCCATGAGCTGCATAAACAAAGGCTTAATTTGCAGGCGGAGTTTGATTTGTTATCGACAGGTGAGGCGGAGAGGCTGTTGTTACATACGGGTGGCAATTATTATGAATATGGAGATAAGGTCGGTCGGTTGTTGGCTCACCAATTGCGTAGCCGAGCAGCTTCGCGCTCTATTACTCAGATTATGCAGTCCAATGGTGCATTAACCTCGGATCCTGTAGAAATTAATTCAACTTTTAAAAGTTTTCACTTTATACACAGCTGGGGCTCCT
Source organism: Ictalurus furcatus (assembly GCF_023375685.1). Classification (NCBI taxonomy): domain Eukaryota; kingdom Metazoa; phylum Chordata; class Actinopteri; order Siluriformes; family Ictaluridae; genus Ictalurus; species Ictalurus furcatus. The sequence continues at coordinate 27,025,539 of NC_071260.1, read as the reverse complement.
GACAATTCAGGTAACATGGACCATTTTCTTAGAAATATTGATTTTCCCAGAGTTGACCCTTTATTGGCATCTGAACTTGACAGCCCCATCACCTTAGATGAGATCATTAACTCAATCAATTCATTGCAATCTAAATCACCTGGCCCGGATGGGTTTCCTTCCGAATTTTATAAGAAATTTCATGTTGCATTGGCCCCATTACTTCTGGCTGTATTCAAGGAATCCTTAGAACTAGCTATGTTGCCACAAACATTGAGACAAGCATCTATAACTCTATTGCTCAAAGATGGGAAGGACCCAACATTATGTAATTCGTATAGACCTATTAGCCTCCTCAATGTTGATGTCAAGATTTTAGCCAAACTTTTGGCCTCTCGTTTAGAGGGGATTCTTCCTAGCATTATTTCAGAGGAGCAAACCGGATTTATAAAAGGACAGCATTCCTTTTCTAATATTTGTACTCTACTTAGTATTTTGTATTCAAAACAAAACAGCGACTCTTCTGAAGTGGTCATCTCTTTGGACGCAGAAAAGGTGTTTGATAGGATAGAATGGGAATATCTTTTTATAGTGCTAAAGAGGTTTGGCTTTGGGGATGGACTGATACCACGGATCCGTTTATTATATGTGGAACCGCAAGCTTCCATATATACCAACGATGCTAAATCTGACTATTTTACTTTGTCATGGGGTACACACCAGGGATGTCCTCTGTCTCCCTTACTTTTTGCCATAGCGATTGATCCTCTCTCGATAATGCTTAGAACTCTTCCTGTATTTCAGGGTATAATTCGCAAAGGAATTGAACATAAAATAGCCCTGTATGCTGACGACTTACTACTTTACGTTACAGATCCAATTGCATCTATTCCAGAGATAATACGCGTATTAAATGACTTTGGTAAATTTTCAGGGTATAAACTGAATCTACAAACGAGTGAATGCTTACCCATAAACGAATCTGGCCAAAAGATAAAACAGACTGAAATACCTTTTCATTTGGAGGATTCAAAATTCAAATATCTCGGAGTTAATGCCAACCATTCCTATTCTGAATTAATGGCGGCGAATTTTACACCCTTAATTTCATACAAGAATTCAGCCTTTCAAAGATGGGCAGCTCTACCATTATCCCCTCTTGGTAGAATAAACACGGTAAAAGTGAACATTCTTCCAAAATTCCTCTACCTTTTCCCGTCCATCCCTTTGTTTTTACCCAAATCTTTCTTCAAGAATATAGACCAATTAATCTCCTCTTTCATATGGGCAGGAAAAACTCCCAGGGTTTCCAAATTTTCACTTCAAAAGAGTCGACTAAGTGGTGGCCTCTCACTGCCCAATTTCATGTATTATTACTGGGCGGCTAATATTCAGAAACTGGTGCTCTGGGTGCAGGCCCCCTCTCTTCCATGGTGCCACTTAGAAGCAAAGTCTTGTATTTCAACCTCCCTCCCTGCTATGGTGTTCTCCTCCCTTCCTATAGCCCTTTCACAACACACAGATAATCCCATAGTATGTACCTCTCTAAAAATTTTTAAACAGTTTCGCCATCATTTTAAATCTATCTTGGTCTCAGCCATGGCACAAATATGTAATAACCACCTCTTTCCCCCCTCCTTTATAGATTCCACATTCTCTTTGTGGGAAAAGAAGGGTCTGAAATGCTTTGAGGATCTTTTCATTAATAATGTGTTTGCAAACTTTTCTGAGTTGTCCTCGTCATTCAGTCTGCCTCCGTCTCACCTATTCCGTTTCTTTCAAATTAGGCATTGTGTCTCCTCCCTATTCACTGGTTTTCCCTCCTTACCTACAAAGTCTGCATGGGAAGAGGTGTTCAAGCTGAATCCTCATAAGGGTGGCATTATCTCACGGATATATGCAACGATCTGATCACAGGACGATTTTTACAATATCAAAACCATTAGTGCTTGGGAAGAGGAATTGGGCCTGAAGCTTGAGGATGATTACTGGGGCAGAGCGTTTGATAATATACGTACCACCACGTCCTGTGCTAGACTTAGTTCCACACAATTTAAAGTGGTCCACAGAGCTCACCTCTCTAGGAGTAAATTGTCTAAAATATATCCCAATGTTCCTGACATGTGTGAAAAATGAAAACTTTCGCACTGTAACCTCAGTCATATGTTTGCACTCTGTCCCAAACTGCAGAACTTTTGGAACTCTTTCTTTGAAACTATGTCCGACGTTCTTAAAATCAAATTGGATGTCTGTCCTTTAATTGCCATCTTTGGTGTTTCATCTCAGCGTCAGCCTCTGAACCATAAACAAGCTAGTGTTGTGGCCTTTGCATCGTTACTTGCTCGGCGCAGAATATTGTTGTCTTGGACCTCTCCACAACCCCCCTCTATAGCAGTCTGGCTTAAAGACTTAATGTTCTTTTTAAAAATCAAGTACAACATCAGAGGCAGGGGTGACTCATTTTTGGGAAAATGGCAACAATTTATTACCTACTTCAATGATGTACGCACCCTGGAGGTGGATTGAGGAAAGGTAGACGGTAAATACTATTTATCTTACCTTTTTGTTTTTGTGTGTGTGTTTTTCTTTGAATGTTTGTTTGTTATTGTCTTTTGTTTCCCCCTTTCTGTGGTTGTTTTGTTGGGGTTGTTGGGTGTGGTGTTATAATGTGTAAAATGCAAATTTCCAATAAAAATTCTATGATCAAAAAAAAAAAAAAAGAACAGACATGTCATGTAATTTCGACCGAGAGGATCCAAAAGCTGTTCTGATGATACAGTATGAAGCAGATTGGAGACACAATTATAACGTGAAGGCTGGGTTGACAGGTTATTAGGGAATGATTAGATTACATTGGGAAAGAGAGACATACATTTCTTTGTATTCATATGGTCCTGAGGGTATACAACGGTTTGCACTAAGTTCTATCTGATAACCTGAGATATTGTGGTTTGGCTTCATAATTACAATATTTTGGGTGAACTTTAGAAGACTTTAGAAGACTTTCCAGAATTTTATCCCTTTTGTTTTTCCAACATGGTAACACAAAACATCAAAAGGTTATACCTAACCCACTTTGTAAAATCAACTTCAAGAGATTTCAGGTCTGGTCTTTGTTTTATTTTAACATCTGCACTTTGTGACTTAATACCTGTGGCAAATTATAACAGAACCTTCATTTAAAAACTGCAAACATCTGTGCCGTCATTCTTCTGAGAAATGAAATTCTAAATAAATTCCAATAGCTACGACAGAAAATAAACTTTACTTCTTTGAATAACATGGATTGTCAAGTCATATCAATCATGACAAGAATGCTAAAACCTCTCCTGAGATTAGCCATATAATGATGCTGGAACTGAAAGCTAGGCTGTGCATAAAATTCTATAATTGCAAAAGTGTAAATGAGTAAAATAACCCTAGCAGATCACTTCTTTTTAGTTGGAGAAGTTTGATAATATGTGTGGAGGCCTGGAGAATCCTTTCACATGGTGCCATTTTGTTTGTGTGTGTGTGTGTGTGTGTGTGTGTATGTGTGCTAATGTTAATGAATCAGTAGCTGTGAAATCTGATGTTGGGAGTGTCTGAATGACAGTTGGTGAAAGCAGCTGGTTAGATGCTTTTCTGATCACAGTTAAGTCAGTGACTCCACACACACACACACACACACACACACACACACACACACTGACTATTTTGATAGAGCCATTCACGTGTCTGCGCAAACACGACTTTCTGAGACAGAAGTGTGGGATTTTTTGACTTTTGACGTTCACTCTTGTCTCTAACTTTGGCTGAGGACTCATGAATATGCAGACAGCAGTGGTGTGTATACATAGCTTAAAGAGATTGGGTGATGAATACCAATCAGTAAACTGTGAGAAAGAAGACTAAAGGCTGAATTCCTTATTCCAGTCTTTCACTTTTTTGTGCTATTAACCCCTTAAACTCCCAGGACCAACTGACATATCTGGATTTAGTTTCCCCCACTTTCTTAATTACAATTACCATATAATATGCTTTAAGATGAAGAATTTACTAGTAGGATGATGCCACACTGATATTGTGACTAACTTTCACAAAGAAAGCTCATGTAAACATTGCTATTTTATTTGTAGGTTGATAATATGTGTATTTTCCCTCACATCTGTATATATCTTAACTTAAAATTGTATATTACTGAGAGTATAGCTTTACTTGGATGCATGCACAGTATTAGTGGATGTGTAGCACTGTATAAACAGCTAGAAGTCTATAGGCCAAGGGTCTCTGGCCACAAGATGGAGGTATTGTTGTAATAAAAGCAAATCAATGGCTGATACAGTCACCAAATCATTGGCTATATCAGGTTGATGTGATGTTAGTTAATGTAGCGGAAATCTTCTTATTTCATTTAATCATATCGCAAATGTTGTGTGTCTCACCTCTTGATTTCAGGATTTTTGGATTAGCAAAGATCTTATCTTGCAGATAAGCAACACTTTCATTTTGCTATTTGAAAGCACCCTCATTACTCTCACATGGTGAACTGCGTTCCAGAAATTCCAAGAGAAATGAATCCTATTGAAAAAGCATGTTCCTAAAGAAAAAAGTCCCAGATTAGAACCATTATGTGTATTTGCTTTAAATTGCTTTCAACTCCCAGGACATGCTGGTGGGTACTGACTTTCTACATACCTTTCCTATTCATTTAGTTACTGAACAGGGCTGGTCTGAATACTCTGGAAAAAGTATTGATTTTTCAATCCTGGATACTAAATACACCTTCCTAGTATGTATTCAGTAATGTGTTCAATTGCAGTACATAAAAAACTACTTATTCACAATATATTTTGAATATATCCTGAAAAATCATGTGGGAAACAACTTGTGCCTCATCATTCTACAGTTTTACCAAAGACACTGTTCCTCTGTGTCACGCTTGGAGGTTGAGATGGATGCAAGTGCAGAGTTATAAAATTTAATAAATAACCAAACAAAACACAAAGACACTATGACTATAAGGCAAAACACTGTGGCAAAGATTAAACATAAACTAAAGCTCAAAACATGGAGACAAAGACAAAGGCAAAGAAAGACAAACGTAAGACAAGGAATGCAGTGCAAGCAGTGGCTATATACATGAGTGTTCATTAACAGAAATGTGATTCAGGTGCAGGTGGTCATATGACTATAATGCAGTGGCTGCTGGGAACTGTCCTTTAGAGTTCCTTCTCTAATACATGACACTCTGTGTTTTCTTTATGTCATGCTTCTAGATAGGAAGGTAATTACTTTTTACATAGAATAATCAGGGATCAAGGTGAATGGACTAGAAATGTACTCATGGTGCTTATACAAAATGTCTTTTTTTACTGCATAATTAGTACTTCAGGCTGCTCTGTTATGATTCAAATCAACTAATAATTATGGAAGGTAAAAAATAATGGTGCATTATGTTCTTAATTCTAAGGGTATGAAATCCATACATGTAAAAATGAGTACTCAGTACATACTCAGACAAGTGTGAAATCCATTCTTCTGAGTGAAGATCAATCCATCTGTCCATCCATCCATCCATCCATTTTCTGTACTGCTTATCCCACACAGGGTTGTGTGGGATTCTGGAGTGTCTCAGGGTCTTGGGGCACAAGGACCCTGGACAGGGTGCCTACCCATCACAGGGAACAATCGCACACACACACGCACACACGGCCATTCACACACTATGAACAATTTATAGATGCCAATCAGCCGCATGCTAATTTGTACTGGGGAGGAAACCAGAGTACCTGGAAAAACCCCTGAAGCATGGGGAGAACCTGCAAACTCCACGCACATAGGGCAGGGTTGGGAATTGAACCCCCAACCCTGGAGGTGCAAGGCAAATGTGCTAACTACTAAGCCACCATAATACCCCCCAGCCCCCCCAGGAATGTTCAAAATTATATTGTTAGTCATTCGTTCGAAAGCTGCTGCCATTTTTAATAGCATTTTTCATTTGAATTATTTTTAATCACAAAAATGCACAATTATTTCACTTTTTTTTATTACCAGTGATATGTATTAAAACAGAATTTCCACTGGTCAAAGATGCCATGTCCACTGACTGCGGGTGTCTAGTGTGCAACACAAACAAGACAGTTTAGGTATTACTGTGTTTTTAAGAGGTTTTTTTTTTGTTTTGTTTTTTCTTAACATTTGTGAAATGCCTAAATAATCCCTTTACCTCTTGCCTACAAAACGTAACATGGACTAAATACAGATACATCAGTTTTTACTTTTCACATACCTAACACTATTTACTTGTATTCACAAATTATTACTGAAAAGCTTTATGGTGAATAACCGAATAATAAGTTCAAAGTTTAAGAGGTTAAATGACAGTTTATGACCAACTTTACAGTAAAATATAATCTTTGTTATAATAAAGGATCATGTCTTTGGTTTTCGTGACACAGCCTGGTACTATGGTCTGTCCTCTGCTGTTCTCCTGCTGTGGGATGATAATTGTGTGTGCAGATCTCTGCAGGAGGGGAAAAAATATCTAATCCTCTGAAGAGTTCACACGCTTTGGGCTTTGCTCCCCCTTCTAAGGCCCGTCTTGTGCCCACCTCAGAGCTAACGAGAAACAGCAGCTTCTCATAGGCCCACTCTGAACAAAGAGGCCCATGCTTGAATTGCAAATAAACATTTATAAACAGAATTTGATCAGCTTTTTTTATTTATTTATTTCCTGCTATGGTGAAATGTGTTTGAGTCCTGACCAAGAATTCATTCAACAGCTTTATTCTCACAACAGTTACGGGAAGAAGGATAATACACTGTTGCTGCAATTAGACATGCTGTATATGTTGTTCAGTATGTTTTCTGTAAGGAATTATACTGTGATTAGATAGTGGTTTTGAGCAGACCTCCTATGCTATCCAGTGGGAGCTTGGTGAAATATGTTTTGGGCGTGTGTTTAAGTGTTTGCTTAAAGGGTTGCAGTTGTTTAGTTTTCTGTTTTCTCTGTAGCAGGCAGGTCACCCAGACACTCACTTACTTTCCCAGGAGGCGAGGTGGAGGTGTGATGTCACATTTACTACAGTATACACAAAAGATGATATTTACTGCCACACAAAGTACACAGCTGTCTTTCTGTAATCACTCTCATTAGTTTTTCCATTGGCATTCACCTAAAATGCCCTTGCAGTTATCAGATAATGGGTTTTACAAACATCAGAAATACATATCATTAAAGCTGCCACCTCTGAGTTGGCCATTCACGGTGACCTCTTGGAAGTAACAGCTTCCCTCGGGAGGTGTGGTGTGGTGTTCTGTAAATGCTGTTTCCTGTTATAGACAGAGGGGTGGAGTGGAGTAGATTTTATTAAGGTTAGTCCCAGAATGCTGTTTTTTTCCTAATTTGTTTCCTGCAGCATATACTATGCCTCATTTGCTGTGTGTGTGTGTGTGTGTGTATTTTAATGTGTGTGATGTAAGTGTATGCTCTATGTTTTCAACATACTGGCTTTCTCCTCCCTCTTTGTGGCTAAACACCACAGGGAAACTGTGTGTTCTGAGTATTACTATTTATATGCCTCTGTGTTTCTGGGCTTGATCCCTCGATGTACACCCTGTTTCACCATAACCCAATTAAACTGTATGTGGTGATAACAACTGTATATGCCTTTTAAAAATATCTGTTGTTAAATTATGGTAGAATTTGTCTGCACAACCTAAAAAACAAGCTAATGCAGTTAATCAGCATTCACTACGATGTTTGGGATGGTAGTTATATGTACTGTATTATATGTATAAATTTCTTATTCTGGTTGTTGGCCTTAATTAATACATTTCTTTATAATTAATAGGAGGTTTTAATAATATCTTGCATTGACTTTCATGTTATTGCTTGATTGACTAGCTTTAGGTAGAAGTCTAACTTTCAGACATGTCACATACATTAGTGTTATGTGGCATGTGTTTTAACATCTCAGACAAACAGTTTCAGTCAATATACATAGCTATTGATAAACATGAAACATTTTTGTTTATTTCTTGTTATTTGTTCCACGATCGTTAGAGAATCTGTGATCGCTAGCTAGCAAGCAAGTAAGCTAAAGTTAAACTTATACATCAATCAGCCATAACATTAAAACCACTGAGAGGTGATGTGAATAACATTGGTTATCTTGTTTCAATGGCACCTGTCAAGAGGAGGGATACATTAGGCAGCAAGTGAAAAGTCAGTTCTTGACGTTGATGTGTTGGAAGCAAGAACAATGGGCAAAGGATCTGTGGCCCAACTGGTGAACCGGTGACAGGGTCATCTGTGCACAGGGCTTATTGATGTGTGTGGGGAGCAAAGGCTATCTCATCTGGTCTGAACCCACAGAAGAGCTACTGTACTGTACTTGTGACATTGTTGCAGACCAAGTACACCCATTCATGGCAATGGTATTCTCTAATGGCAGTGGCGTCTTTCAACAGGATAATGCGTCCTGCCACCATGCAAAAATTGTTCAGGAATGGTTTGATGAACATGACAAAGAGTTTAAGGTGTTGACTTGACTTCCAAAATGCCCCAGATCTTAATCCGATCAAGCATCTGAACACTGGCATCCCACAGCACTGGGTGCCTAGTCCACTTCTATACTCCTGGTTTACCCATGACTGTGTGCATCTGCATAACTCCATCATCATTATGAAGTTGTAGTTCACATCAGCAACAATGATGAGTCGGCCTAAAGAGATGAGATCCAAAGCCTGGCAGCATTCTGTAACAACCTCACCGTCAATGCCAGGAAGGCCAAAGAGCTCATTGTGGACTTCCAGAAATTTAAAAGGAGCAGACATTCCCCCTTCTACATCAATGAGACTGAAGTAGAGCGTGTCTCCAGCTTCGAGTTCCACATCTCTGAGGATCTACCCTGGCACCATAATGCTTCAATTCTGGTTAGGAAGGCACAATCATCACTGGTCAGGAAGGCACAGGAAGTATCATTACTTCCTGTGGAAAATGAAGAAAGTTCATCTGTCTCCCCAGATTTTAACAAGTTTCTATAACTGCACCATTGAGAGCATCCATCTCCATCACAGTGTAGTATTGCAGCTCCACAGTCCTACAAAGGGTGTTGGAAACCGCCCAACTCATCATTGGTGCCCAACTACCAACCAGTGAACATCTTCACCACAGTAGATATCTATGTAGATCACGCAACATCATCAGGGACTCCTCCTATCCCAGTCACAAACTGTTTACCCTCCTTCCATCCAGGAGGAGATGCAGGAATTATATTTTATGTTGTGATTTATTTATTTATTTGCTATGTATAAATTAACATATTCAACCTGCACTTATTTGCACAGTGCTACTGTTTGCATTGTGCACTGTGCAATGACAGTAAAGTTCTATCTATCTATCTGTCTATCTGTCTGGCCCCACCTCGCAACTTACAGAATTTAAAGGATCTGTTGCAAACATCTTGGTGACAGATTCCACAGCACACCTTCAGAGGTCTTGTGTCCATTCCTTTGATGGCACAAGGGGGACCTACACAATATTAGGCAGATAGTTTTAACGTTATGGCTGATCGGTGTACATTCCTGCAGTTGATTAATTTCCAGTAACAGCATGTCCCAAAATGTTTTATTCCACTTATACCACAACAATATACCAATAAGTACAACTTATCTTTATTGATGAATGAAACTTTTCCCCACACATTTTATAGTTATGTTTAATGTGAACGTCAAGTTAGTTACTGTTATCACTTAATTATGTAACATTGCATTCTACTGACTAGCTACATTCTGTCCAGATTGTGGAAATCAGCAGAGAAAAATGTTTCTTTCTAAATGTTAGTGCAAGATCAGTGGAGTAAATGTCAATATGAATGAAAACATTGGTGGGCTGATATATCAGTTGGGCTGTAATGACTGTTTCCTAACACTGATGTTGATAAGAGTTGCTGGCCATATCCAGATTGTGGTAATCTAACCCTGTGGAGTTGTGTAAGCATCCCTGGAGGTATCAGCATGGAAAGAGTGGTTTCTCTGGCTTTGGCTGTGGTTATAATTGTGGTTAGGAGGAGGGAACTGGTGTTGAAAGACCCATGGAAGCCTGATGGCTGAAAAACAGACTAAATAGCACACATGTACCTTAAAATGTCTCCTCCATACATAATTCCTGATAAAATGAAAATATGGCTCCTACTCTGAGAGGCAGTAAATCATGCTTTGTGTAATGAAGGCCATGGTCTTGTTATTTAACCCTTTGAACTAATCAGGCCAGGTGACGAAAGTCTTCTGGCCAATCTCAAAGGTTATACAACTGTAAGTCTTCTGGATTCTTCAGACTGATTTTGGTTTCTAGGGTTCAATATATATATATATATATATATATATATATATATATATATATATATATAACATAAGTAAGCATAATCCTTTCAATACTATAATGAACATGAGTGAAATTAATTAATTCATCTTCAGTAAATGTTTTATCCTGGTCATGATGTATCAGGATTTCAGGAACACTGGGCATGTGGTGGGAATACACCCTAAACAGGGACACCAGTCTATTGGGACATGGACACGCACACAGACATGGGGAGAACACGTGAAATTCTGCATAAACTGTAACCCGAGCTCAGGATCGAACAGGACACCCATGACCTTTTTTTTTTTTTACCACTGTGCTAATATTTAAAAAAACTGGGATGGCAGACCAGATTGCAGAACTAATGCTTATTTCTTTGCCCTCCACTCTAAGGTTTAAACTTTACTGCCTCTGACTAGTTGGTGTTTTGTCCTGTAAAGCCAAGAGAATGTGGATTTACAGTACATCTGTAACCACCAAGTAACCATGGGATACCAAGTGTGAAGTGGAAAATTTCATTTATGAATGAAACGGTTCAACCTCATATTGTAAAACCCAGCCTCTACATAGAATTATACTGTCATATTACAAATATTAAAATCTTTAATATATATTCAGGGAGAAGCACTTTACTTGCTTAGCCAAATAAGGAGTTTTGTCTAAAATGTCCTGGTCTTTTCCCAATCTTCAATTGTCCCGTTTCCTGTGCCCACTTTAGCCTCAGATTCCTCAAAGAGACCATCTGACTCAAGGTTTAATGGGTTGTGCATTCTGAGATGCTTTTTTGCACACCATGGCAGTAATGAGTGGTTATTTGAGTTACTGTAGACTTCTTGTTATCTTGAAACAGTCTGGCTATTCTTTAGAGACTCTAGAGACTGTTTTATGTATGACTGTGTGTGTGTGTGTGTGTGTGTGTGGATACATCATATACGTAAATGTATGTGATGGTGTGATATATTACTTTCTTTTTTTGCCATCATATCCTTTTTAGAGACCGGGCAACTACATATTTTTTTAAGTAATGAAGTTCCATCCATCATTATAGCTTTTGTTTCTTGACCTTTCAGAGTGACACGAGCTCATTTGCTTTTCTTATGAACAGCTTGTAAATCACTGAGGCCTCCTGGTCATGTAATATTCCAGCCAGTGGGATACACACGGTCTGGACCTAGTGCTTTGATACCTCTGTCAATAATCAACATGGAAGTTAAAAACCTGTGTCTAGACCGGAGCTTTTATCCAGGCACTGGTTAAACTAAATAATGACCCCTAAATAATGTGGAGGAAGGAATTACAATGCCTGCTGCATGTATAATACAGACTTCCCATTTTGCTTTTTGAGGAGAATCACACACAAATGTATGTCAGTGTGTGTGTGTGTGTGTGTGTGTGTGTGTGTGTGTGTGTATTTCCTTTCCACTGCTAACAATGAAACTCAGGAAATATGTCAGGACAAAGCCCAGACAGCCAGGCTCTTGTTCTCACTGAGTGCTGTCGTGGGGAGAGAGTGAGATTATGGCACTGTGCGAATAAGAAGTTCTCTGTTTGGATCCAACTGACACCCAGGGCTGCTTCTGATCGAGGTGTGTGTCTGACCGGAGCATCGGAACGTGAAGTGCGATGTCCCTTTGGCTGGTGAGTCTGAGCTATTGCTTTCAGTCACTGAAACAAACAAACCTGCTGTCTCTGGTAATTACATTACACATGTAGTAGATCAGGAACTGTAAATATCACACTGCTGAAAATCTTGCTTACTCAAAGTGAAACTTTATTATTATTTTTTTCTGTAGCTTAGAATGCAAACATAATGCATCATTGCTCTCATTCGTTATGAGGGGCTTTTCCTCATTTACTCCAAAATACAGGAACAGATGGAGTCATTTAAGAAATGACATCCTGATGATGATGATGATATATTGGCACACAACGTGTAATCTGTAAGAAGTTGCTCCCCTGAGGCTGTGTTTTCAGCTCTTCACTGAGATTTTCTTCCATGTGACGGAAGACAAAAGTGTTGTCAAATTGCTACAAGCCTCGACTTGTTGATGAGGCGTTCTGTGGAATGCCTCTTCTATGAAGCGCAGACTGGTGGCAGACTGTTTGTGTATGAAAATGACCAATCGAAATCAGACACTGTAAGAAAATTCTCTGGAACTTCTTCTGGGAAAATAGAAAGTCTGAAGAGCTTTGTCTGCATATTGGCTGACGTTAGGATTGATTCTGTAGGGAGCATCTAGTTTCCAAGAATCCTAAATTGCGTTCAGTTTTATTGTAAAAGGAAGAGGAGTTTTTGTGAGCGGCTAAATAGATGACCATCACCTCCTTACAGAGATGAGTCTATTTTTCGTTTGAGGGTAATATAAGCTTGCTTTGTTGTGACGCAAATGACCTCAATTGACAGAATGATTTTCCAGCAAGATAAAATAAATGAAAAATGTTTACTTTTATCTAAAAATAAATGACTTTTTAATCAGTTTGCATGTAGCTTGTATATGAAGATTCTCTCATTTATATTGTTCCAATGTTCCAATCTCTGATGTGAAATAATCTTTAAGTATGTGATGTATAGCAGTATCTAGCAGTATTTGGACAGAAAGATTTATACTGTACGTCTGCGTCCAAACGACCATTTTAAATATATCTCCTGTCTAGCAGCGCTGTAGACAACCTTTATTAAATCCATCTCTTAAGATAAATTGTTTTGACTAATCTTTTGCCAAGTCAACTTGGAAGGAAGCAGTTACTAAATTGCGTGACTAAATTCGGAGTTATATTACAGTAAATTGCCAGAAGCAACAGTTGTTTAATTGTCAACCTTTTGGAAATTGAGACGCTGTGCTTATTTTATAGCAATTACTGACAGAAACACAAAAAGAAGATTGTTGCTTATGCTGTATTAGCTATGAAAATTTCTTGGCTTCCAATAGCCAAAAGGAAAAGAATCAATCTAAAATAATAAGGAATTTCACAAAGGTTAGGATGACAGAGCAAAACAAAGAAGTAGAAGGACTGCTGAAATGGTGATAGCTGTGAAAATACTGTTTTGATATCTTTTGGTACTTTTGTGTTGGGAATGCTCTGAATTCCCAGTTTCAATATCTGCAGGTCATTCAAAGGGTCCATTAGTGTTTTTAAGTCATCTTTATGCACAGTTCCAGCTATAGGGGCCTGCAAGTGAAGCGTGGCAGCACAATTAAAACATGTTTACACAGCCACATTTGGCTTGAGGTTCTGTCACTTTGCACTGGGCTTTGTGGGAGCAGATTGGAGATTGAAATAACACACACTTGTGTACGGTCACTGAACTCCATTGCAGAGCAACTGGCCGAAACAATGACCTTTGAAAAAGCTTCTGGATGGGAAATGAAAAGGATGTTGTCGGTTTCCTTGACTGTTATGGCTTTCCTGCTTGTCTTAAAGATGTAACAAAATTAAAATAAATGCACATTGCTTGTTTGAAAGTGTAGACCAAATGTGCTGGATCTAACAGTAGACTGCACCAGTTCCCATAAATTCTATATAAAAATTTGCTCCTAACCTTCTTTTATGGAGCCACATTTCTCAAACCTGTCCCCGGGTATGTAATATTTCTCCAACTTGGAGGGTGATCCAAAATGCCATTATTACATGGAACTTTTAAAAAATATTTCTATACATGCGAATGGTGCCTAAGCACCGGGTATTTTGGAAGCTGAGAGAGACTAAAATTTGGACTATGTATGATCCCTGAGAACTACTTTGGGAAAAAGTGCTATACAAGCGTTGATTCTCTTCACGCAGCCACCCTATATATTTAGAGATAAAAGCTTTTCATGCGTGACAGTGCGTGAGTTTGTTAGTTTTTAGCATGTAAACATTTTTAGCATGAACTACCAACTGTGAAAAACAAAACTAACATATAATTTAATTTTTATTTCTCATTCTCTCACTCGTAGCATTGTGTTAGACACGGAATACAACAATGCCTTTATAAAAAGTTTAATAAAAAACTATCAACTTCTAAAAACTTTTGAAGTCAATTATTTTTTGATAATATAGGAAATAAGAACATTTCTTGGTAGTGGGTTTAGACTTTTGGACCTGATTGAGTTTTTGATAGACCATGAAATAAAAACATGTTATTGGACCCAGATTTTTTAAAAAAAATAAAATAAAATCACTTACATCAAAATCATAAAATGTTATAAAATCATATTTGTAACCTGTCTTTATGTTAAGAGCATTTCCATGTGTCAAAACTCAAGTAAACATGGCATCAGCTGAATCTGTGATCACAATGAAAAATTAGCATTTGAAAATAAATGAATCATGTGAAGTAATGTTTGCAGTGAGATCACGTGCAAAAATAAAATCACATGCACTACTGTACATGTAAAAAGCATGAAATATTCTTTCTGCCATGTAAGGACTAAGTGGATATTTTGTGTTATTAATAATGATCACACAAGTGGGTATGAGATAAAAAAAAAACCCTCACAGTTGCAAGATAAATTGCATAATATTTATTTGTAATGTGTTCGAAACAAGCTTCCAATTGTCATGTGAAACGTGTGAAGTTTTTAACATTTGAAGTACTTAAAATTACATAAAAATTACAAGAATCACAAGAATTATGTTCACATGTGAAGTCTGAGTGACTCTTTTGTAAGAGACAAAAAATTATTAGTATTAAACTCTGACTTTTGAATTAGTTAGTATATGGTACAAATGCTTTTTACATTTGATTCAAACCTAGGTAACCTCTGTGCTTCAAACACTCCTCTGGTTCCCACTGCAAACACCCACAGGTGCACATAACAATGGAAGCTCCTTAATGGCTTTTCATCGCTTCAGCCCTTTCTCCCAGCTTGGAGGATTGAGGAATGAGAGTGTTTATTAAAAGGTGAAGAGGTTGGAGTTGAGCAGTGCACTAACTGTGAGGTGGACTTTTCAGTGCTCTGCCTTTGGGTGATTATTAAACAACAAAGTGTAGAAGTCAGGATTATGTATCAAGTTATACAACTATGTTGTGTTTACTTTATTCCTGCATTCCAGAATAAATTGATGATGGGTCTTTACTACTTGTGAAGCCTGACTCTGCAGACGCTTATACGGTCAAGTTCCTGCTATCTCTGTTATTAGTTTCCATTCAGAGTTGGGTTTAAAGGGGCTCTGTTCAGATAGAAAGAGGACGGAAGGGCCCTGAGTGTCATCCCTGTGTTCTGGGAAGGCTCTTAGCAGAGATCCTGGGCAAGGGGAGGTGGATTCCAGGGTTTTCATCTCTCCCAGGCTTTGTACATATTCCTGAAAGGCTGCCGAGAATTGTCCAATTTGGGACAAAAGAAGGCCAATTAAAGTTTCATTCGGTGGCCAGTGCAGTCTAGGCTACTTGGGTTAATCCCTCTTCTCTTCCTGTTGCTCTTCTTCATCTATCCACTCTGGTTCCTCCATCTCTTTAATTGAAAAAATAAAAACCTACTACACTAGCCTTTTCAGAACTGAGCTTCAATATTCTACCTCTCCTATAACCATATTAAAGAGGACATTATGAATCTTTTATTGCTTGGAAGATTGGCTTAAAACGTGGGCGTTATTGTTATTCAACTTACAGTATGTTGTAAAATCAATCTTCATCTGTTTCTATATACTGTATGTGATGCAAGGTCATTTTATTGTTATGAAACAACAGAGGCTCCTTCCATTACACAGCCTGCAATGTGTACAAATTTATTGACATTTTATTTTTCCAAATGGCCCTAGGGATCAATAACAGGAGGAGGAAAGACTAAATCTGGTCATTAATCACTTGTCATACTTTGAAGCATTCCATTTGAGCACTTATTTGTAATTAAGTGAATAACTTTGCATTCAGCTGTAAACATGGATGGCCAGACTTTGCCTAACCACTCCTTCTGGACTGCTCTAAAAACCAAGATTTATTCTCAGCTTTTTACAGACCTCAGAACTGAAATTTATCTGCTACTGGGCCCCTTTGGGTGTTTTTAACCAGCTCAAGTATGCACATTTATAATGCAAGCACACCATGTGATGTCATCAAGGGTGTGCTCTTGTATTGACAGTTGAATTATGGGAGAAAATAAGATCTCCGTGAACTGCTTTTTCACTCTCGTTAAATCCAAACCTCTGGACAGGAAATGTATGTAAGAGAGTTAGGATGTGTGGCATTGTCGTTTATGTTCATGGGAAGGTTTATTGCCTAATTTTAGCATAGAATTGGTTTGTGGCATACACCTATAAGATACACACATACAAGAAAGAAAAGGTCAGGCATGCATTTCATTTAACAGACTGCAGTGCTGACATAGCTCAACCTTATATCCCTTATTGCAAGTGGATCAGATTTCAATTAATTGAATAACTGGTCAATTGCAAAGTTAATTCAACCATTTTACGCAAGGTATTGCTGAGTAAAAACTGCCAATTGCCAGGATTGCACCTGAAATTAACTATTTGCCATTATCATTGCCAGCGATGTTCAGTAATGCATGATGGTCATGGCATTTCAGCAAAATCAAAGCATCATCTCAGGCCTTTTTCTGGCACTTGCTTCAAATGGCACGCCACATGCCAAACCACTGCTTTACAACCCCACAATGTTTATGACCTGCAACAAGAAATGTTCTGCTTTATCATTCTATTAATGCCAATATAAAATAAGCTTTGGTACTCATATCTTAGCAATATGTGGCTTATGTGGCTTGAATATATCCAGTAACTACTCTGAAACAGCTTCTGGTGTATATTCTACCTAATCTGAAGCAGGCACTAAAAAAGTTCCTGAAACCATTGGCGAAAATCAAAGGCTGACCTGGTTTCAGGCAGAAACATGCATAAGGTTCTTGTGTTCTTGAAAATGTTTCTCAACCAGTATTGCTTTTATTTTGTTTATTTATGTCTCCTCAGCTACTGTTGCATGTCTGATTCACTGAACAGCTGCAACCTCTGCTGCTTATCCCAATGTCCACCTTCCTCTGATTATCCTCCACACAATGCCTCTGAAACAATTACTGAATCTGTGCTCTAATGTCCCAGAACTGCAGAGTTTCTCAAATCAAACAATGACGTTTTATTTGGACTTTTGTTTTCCAGAGTAGGAAGCATATGCCTTCCACACCCTGTCATATCAAAAGTCATTGGAAAAAGTGCTGATCATTTTGTCCTTGGTGCGTATGAAATGTCACACAGTATTACGTGCTGACTTTGGTGTCCTTTCTGGAATTATCCGTTAGGCAGGAAGGTGCGTCACATTTTCCAGCCATTACAAAAGACAACGGAGCTGTCCATATTTTTCTCCCATCATTTGGCTTATAGTGTGCAGAGTTTCCTGAAAACCAGTGGAGGCGAGGAAAACAGGATAGAGACAAGGGATCCACCCAGGCCAGGGTTAACACATGTTTCATGGCTGTGTCTACTTTCACTTCCCTTTACAACAGAAAGAACCGTAGCTTGTATGACTTTATGACGGACACATACATACACTAGGTAAAAGACATGGCACTTGATTGACGACTCTCCTCTCCAGAGGCTCTATGGATGGGAATTTATTGAGCCACTTCTTTTCCAGTGGAACTAATTCCGCATACTGCACTTCAGGGACTAGGCAGAATCGTGTTAGGCTAATTTTTTCTTTAGGCTAATGCTCAGTGTTCAAGATCAGCATAATAAGATGCCAACATCCCATTATATGCATTCTGCCTGATTTTTTTTGTGTGATTATGTGAACCTATTGTTTATTTTCCATATCTCGCTCTTTTCTGCAGTGTGTGGATTGTTCATAGCTTTGAATATGTTGGGGCTGCTACTGGCACAGACCCAGAGCTTCTATATCTCCTCCAGACACTCCTGCCATATTAGTCACACCCTGTCACAACGCTTTCCAAAAATCTGTCTCTCAGCTATTGTCTAAGGCTTATTGAAGCAGGCGCTTACTCAAGGCAGTTTATCACCCTCCTCAAACAGTAACACCACCCATCCCATCAACCAAAACTCTAGAGTAAAATCACTTAACTCTGTCTTTCATGCTTTTTCTATAGAACATGCCTGTGCTATGGTTTTTGATTGCAGGTTTCTTTTTGCATGTCATCTCTCTGTGCAGCAGTGTGTTATATTAGATCCATGCGATGTTTAACAATAGAGATCAGTGGTGTCAAACTCAAATTCTCCCTGCACCACATCAGTATTTTTATAAGCTTTTGAAGGGCCATAAATGAAAGCCATTAATTTTTTTAATGCATTATAATCAATTCTATTGATTGACACCAATTACCTAGGGTCTGAGAGTAGAATCGAAAAATTGAAGGAGAATGGCTAACAGAAACTATTCGCTGTATGTACTATTTGGTGATAACACTATAAGTTTCCATAGACTAGTTGATTAGACTAATACATTCACTAGTCTCTGTTGTAAGGATGCTAACTAGTTAGGGCAGTGGGGGAAAAACAGAGACGTAGATAATAAATAAATATAGGCAGATGGTAATAAATGTTTTTAAACTTTGCGTTAATGAAATGTTTTCATTTTGATATCACTTTGTAAGGGGGCGCACGGTGGCTTAGCACGTTTGCCTCACACCTCCAGGGTTTGCCAAGTTTGGAGTAGAATAACTCGAGAGGCCTGCACAACTCAACCCCACTGAACACCTTTGGGATGAATTGGAATGACAACTGTGCACCAAGCCTTCATGCCTGACATCACTGCCCAACCTAACTAATGCTCTTGTGGCTGACTGAGCAGAAATTCCCACAGCCACGTTCCAAAATCTAGTGGAAAGCCTTCCCAGAAGAGTGGAGGCCATTCTCACAGCAATGGGAGGATCGGGGAGGGGGTAGTGCGGGAACCAGCATGTAGGTGTGATGGTCAGTTGTCCACACACTTTTGCCCATATAGTGTAGGTCTCTACACTGGGTGATACATTTTGGGATTTGGAATTGATCACTGAATCACAGTGAAGGCTGACAGTTGACACATTTCCGATTCATTTTTAGACATGGTTCTGACTTTCATCAAATGCAGTAGATAGGTATAACACATTATAACCAGTGTTTCTCCATTCTGAGATGCCTATGCTGTCTGTACAGTAGCGCATGCAGAAAGTGGGTGGCCTCTACACTACGGGTTGGTTATGAAAATGTTGAGTAATCCACAGCCATACATGGCCAGGAGCTAAGCAAATTGGTTATGCTGTGGGGGTGGGATGGCATTACTCTCACTCGCTCTACTGTCAGTCACAGCTACAATGTCCAGTCAAGGGCATCTCTGAGGTCATGTATGTGGTAACACTTTGTTTGATATAATGACATTTGGGCAAAACTATAAAAAAAAATAGGTACAATCTCAGAAAGGATGTGTTAATATCTTACACACTTTTGTGTTATTACTTTTTCAACACAAGTGTTAAATTATCCAATAAATGTGTTAAAAAAAATTCACACGAGGTACCAACTCAGCATGTGTTAAATTATTGACCAATCACGTTGCGGACTGTGTTGCTGACGTCATCATCCAACTGTGAACTCGCCTCAAAGTGAATGTTCGTTGCTCTATCCTTTTGATTGTGACAGCAGAGTCGGAGTCCTGGGGCGACGAAACCATGTGACCACAGGTAAGTTAGCATTCATCACTATTTAGCGTTAATGCTGCTGAAAATGCCTGGCCGAGTTTGTGATATTTAAGCAGGGAGCTCTTGAAAATGTATTCATTGTAAAACTGTAACTCAGTGAGTTATAATTAACTTTACCTATCACAACAGCTTCAAAAGTCAATATCATGTACTGCTTCCTCAGTGTTGGTGTTACACTACTGGTGTCAGTGTTTATGTTGGCTGTGAAATATAGACTGAGGTTATTCTATAATTCTCTGGGTCTGCATCTTATCTAAGGCTCTGAGTTAGGGTTAGCTAGCTGGCTGCTGTCACCAATCACAGTAGGGGTGAGTGATGCTAACCTAGATGCTCACCTGAGTTGATAACATTACATTAGCATACAGCTCGCTGTAATGTTAGACATTCCCATGACCTTTTTGAAAGTTAACGATAACGTAGCATTATAGCTATTCACCATGATGTAATACAGAGAGTGGGTTAATTTTACTTTTGCAAGTGTTTTGGACAAGGCAAGCTGTAGTAATTAGCATTAGGAGGATGGGTTAGGGCAGGGCTTTCAAGTTTTATCAAAAGCTTGGAGTGACATTACATCCGTTAGGGGAGGAGTCACTCAAATTTTTGCAGCAGTGACCCCTCTGACCCACCTAATTCTCTCAAGTTTTTTCTAACTGTTCAATTTGACCTATTGTTCATAGTTGACCAGCACAAATAGAAATTATAACAATTAGTAAATCTAATAAAAGACAGACAAATTCATACAAATAAAATAATTTTTTATATACATTTCAAAAATACAAATGTATCAAAAATAAAAAGAAATTTGACCCTAAATGAGCCAACTGAACAGCAGTGCTCAATGTACATACTGTACACATACAGTAGTATTGCAGAACTTGCCCTGAGCATGTATGTCAAGCTGTGTGTGTGTGTACACATTTCAGATTATGAATGGTGTTTTGCGTTGTAAGTGTTTGTTGCATATTTTGATGACATGGGTAGGGGGCTCCCACTTAAAGCACTGTGGCTCAAGGCCAGCCATTTTCACCATCATGATGGACGATTGCGTTCCGTCCAGAGCCAAACTGTTACTAGTTTTGGTTTTGTTCAAACCCACCATGGAGAACACTCTCTTAGCAGTTGGCAATCTTAGACAGCCTTCCAAATCTGCTCAAGCTGGTCACCTTTAAAAAAAAATTAACCAAGGAGGCCTAATTACTCTCTTAATTTTTTTTAAAATTTGCATTCATTAAGTTGATTAAGAAATCTCAAAGGGTGTAGAATATCTCTTACCCTATTTTTCATTGGTGACATATAAAATAATAATTGAGCACGAATTTGGCTATATTCCCCAGCATCAGCTCTCACTATCTTTGATCACAGGCAAGTAATTTGGTCCAGGAATGGTAAAATCAAAATGCTAAAAAAAAAAAAAATGTAGGGGTCACCTACCGCATTCATCGGATCTTGCTCTTCCAACTTCCACTTGTGTGTGCGTGCATCCATGTTGCCTAGTAATGAATGTGCTTGCAGTGGGATCACGTAATTTACCCAGAAACAACAAATTCTAATTTCTGATTGGCTGGTAGGTGTCATTTAACTCTGTATAACTCGAGATAGCTATGAACTCGGCAGAAAATTTCCGTCCGTATGCCTGCGCCATTAATTGTATATAGCGGAACCAGTTATTCCTCACTTCTCAGAGTGAGAAATACAAAGTGTGAGTGTGTGAACTGGTTGAAATGCGTCTGTCTCACGGTGAATGTGTGAGACTTGAGAGCCCTGGGTTAGGGCCATGTTTCTTTGTGTATTCAGTGAATGTTAATGCTGGTTAACAGGTGCAGACAGTCAGTGGCTAATGAAACTTAGCTAGCTCAGTAATGTTGAGGCCAAAAGTTCTTCACAAGGTTAATGTGACAAAAAGAGAGGATGGGGGGGGGGGGGGGGGTACAGTAGGTTTTAATGCTTTCCGCTATCTCTGTAATCTAGGTTGGCTTAATTAGGTTGTGCAAAAAAAATTTGCGGTGAGGTGCTAAAGTAAATATTTGCAAGTTAGCTAGACTTTCCGGGCAAGGTTAGAGCACCATTTAGTTCATTAGGAGAGTGGAAGTCACATTTCCAAAATTACACAATTTGGGATTCTGTAACGCAATTTCTCAGCTGAAGCCCAAAGGCATTTTTTCATATTTTGTAACTAACAACTAACCAACACTCGTTTTTCTCTTTTACAGCTTTTAAAATGGAAGGGAGTGGGACTCTTGTCTTCCCAGATGGCAGGGAGATTTGTAAGAAGATGCATCAACTCCAATTCTTCCATCTGTTAAATGTTTTTATGATTTTAATAAATGTCACCTGAATTTTATTCAATTGTATTTATTTTGTGAGCATTTTAGTAGAATTATAGCATAAAACAAATTGCATTTTAGGATAATTGTAGGGGAAAACGTATAAACAACACATCTGTGTTATTTTGTGCTATTTTTTAACACATCTTTGTGTGGAAATGTTTAACACACAGCATGTGTTAAATGTACTAACACTGATCGTGTTGAAAGCAACACAAAATGTGTTGTCCTTAACTAGACACGGTGGTGTGTTAAAATGTGTGTTAAAAATTAACACATGATGTGTTAAAATATTTCCACAGAAAGATGTGTTAAGATGTGTTGGGAATCAAGCTACTGTATACCCCTGATCCTTCTGTTTTTCTAACCCACCACCCATCAAATTTTTTTTGACTATACTAATATATGATAAGATGATAGCTTGACATTTCTACTTAGATGTGTCTCCTAGCTCCTGTTTTGCACGTTGTTAGAAAAATGTCTCTTTTGAGGCAGCATTTTGAGCATCAGGGCAGAAATCTGACAAACACAGCACTGTGAGATTTAGTATTCCAGTCAGTTCTCTGTAAGCCACTTCCTCTCCTCCTCTTCACAAGCAACCATTACAGCACTGCACTGGTCAATATCAGCCTGCCCTGATTGTGTAGTCTCTTAGATTAATCTAAGCTTTTAGTCCAACTGAGAGTGGACTCTTGGGGCATCAGGGACAGGCAACACAAAAAAAAAACCCTTTGTCCTTGTATTCATAGTACGTTTCTCTTATTACTTCAAAAAGACTCAGTGCAGTTATGTTCTGCAGGGTTTGGACCAGTTGGCCATCATGGATATTATTGTGATTTTGCTATGCAGGATAACAAATTTTAATGTGTTTTTTGTCCTGTCACATGTGTGCAATGCCCAAGAAGATTTACATCTATATACATATTTCCGATATTTATCTTAAGGACATTGTGACCTTGTGTTATGGACAATTATTGAATTCATAGTCATGGGTTCTCTGTGAACAGGGTTCAGTTTTTGAATAAATTGTACTTGTACAAAATGTTTTAGAAATCTTGACATTTTACTTTATTACATTAGTTTGTGTTCTACATTTGATCATTTTGTGCAGTATTGTGGATCAACAGCAGATCCAATTCACTTGAACCCACCTGTTCCACTCTCTGTTACCAATGACCTTCTTTTCACCGTCCCGATTGTCCAGGTCATGCAGTCCTCATAGTGTCCTACTGTACACCATCTTAGTCTTAACATAATTTGCCTGTGGTGATTTTTTTTCTGTAAGGGACACTATGCATTGTCCCTGCCCTCTTTATTACTCTCTCGCAATCCATCTTTCTCTCTGTCTCTCCCCTCCCTCCTTCTGGTGTTCCTCGTGCCGCAGTAGCCGTGGCTTAGCGGTAGAGCCCCTGTTTGGGATGCTCAGTGCTGCTGCAGAGGATTCTGTGGACTCCAGCCACACTTGAATCTCAGACAGCTTCTCAGTGCTTGCTTTTAGCATTCCCAGCATCGCTCTATGGCATATTGAGAGAAAGACTGAGCCATTCTGTGAGCTGGTTCACAGATGCATTTCTAAATCAGTGGTGGAGTGGTTGAATTGAGCATACGTGTTTGGATTGCTGAGGTGAGAGAGAAAAACTGGGTCCATGCAGGCATGACTCGTCTGAATTGGTGTTTGGCTTCGCTTTTCAGCTGGTGGAAGTTTCTGTTCTTCTGTTTTTTTCCTCTGAGGGTTTCCAGAAAGGAGACGGTAAGCCTGCACCTGTTCCACAACACAGCATAGTGCATTTACATAAGAAGCTCTGAGGGCAGTGGTGTCTTTCTAAGTTAAAGCTAAACGAGTACTTCATTTTAGTATTATTTACACTTGAGATTTTATTTATTTATTTTTGTTATTTTATTGGAAATTATGATATTCCTTTTTAAGAATTTCCAGTCAAACGCTACAGTATATCCATGACACTGTATAATAAACTATATTTAGGAGTTCATCAGGACTGTAGCATGATTGTCCTAAGATTATTGAACTGACTGTAAGGTTAATCTGTAAATGGCCAATGGGATCAATATGAAACCCTCATCTCACATTCAAATGTTACATGTCTTACAAGTTCAAGAAGAATTGGTCGATTTTCCTTTGCAAGTTATACTTTAATACTGGACTCAATACACATGTGCATTTTTTATGAGTGTTTATCTACTTTGTTACTTGGGTATTGTAGTTTAATATAGCTTATAACTTTTTCAGGTGTTCTTTAGATAGTTAGCCATTCTTAGGATCCTATAAGAGTTCTTCTTGGAACACTTCCTGATGGAGAAACACTCTGCAGTAGAGTTCTGCATAGAAATTTATATCAGGGGTTTTCAACTGGTGGACCATGGTCTGGATGCAGACCCAGCAAAGTATTTCAGAGGACTGAACCAAGTACTTGATAAAAAAAAAATACTGTATCAGAGCCAATAAACATATAAAAAATGGAAATAGTTAAACATGAATCAGTGTGGCTTCTATAGCAGGTCCACAGTTGTGGCTTGTCCAATCACATTCATTTATGTCCAATCACATTCATTTATATACTTAGATGAATGTGAACCAATACAGAGTTAGAAACATTAAATCAGAAAGGGAAGGGTTTTGATTTTTCATTTCACATACCCTTTGAGGTCAGATTGTGAGACTGACAGCATGGTTCGTTTAAAGACAAGTTGACTACAAACACAGAATGTTATGTTTTATCTGTTCAGAGACCATGGTGCAAGTCAAAAGTGGTAACTTGAAGCCTCACTGTCGGCAAAAAAAAAAAACCACTTAACTGGAACACTGAATTTTATGTACCTGGACCTTATATGGTACATTTACAAATACCACTGCTTTAAATGTTTCCTCAAAGGGACAACCAAGCATTCATAAAGCTTTTAAATATAACATTTTTTTCTACATTTGTATGAGCAAGAAGATTACATATTGACCAAGAAGAGTACTTAGTGGTCTATCTCCATAATTTTATCTGCATTTTTCAGGGTTGGTATGACACCACATCCTTTCTCTCCAGGGATGCTTAGGCTTCTTGGATCACTGCTCTGACACTCTATTTGCTTGTTGGGCTTTTGTCTCCTCCATTAATGACAGACTTGAGTAGAGTCGAAAAATGTTAGATGCACACACCATCCCCTTACACCTTCAGTGCCAATGGTGATCCATGGCATGCTTATCATGGTTCAAACAGAGACAGCAGTGGATTTTGGTGAATATGGTGACTAGGGCAATGGGCAAATACACAGATAAGCTTCCTATTACCCATATTATCTTATGCATGGGCCATGCTCAAGCAGCTCTGGTATGATGTTATATCTGTATGACTTTCCAGCACATTACGGCCCAAGTTGGCATCATTTATGGGCTAATTGTATTTGAATTATTATTTGGATTAAAAACACTTATTTAAAGTGACCAGTCAAATAGACTAATAACTATAAGGATGGAACAATAAAACTTAATGGTGGGTTGTGATTTCCACAACTGTAGAAAAGTGTAAAAGAAAAATCACAGACACCCTGCTTATGCTTCAGGGACCCCTGTTGCCCTTTATTGAAGTACACAATTATGCTACGTTCACACATATAGCGATTTTATTACTGCAAGTCGCCAGTCGCTGTACTATGAAGTCGCCAGTAGGCGTTCCTACTACTGGTTGCCATAGTGACATGGGTGGCGCAACTAACATTCCACTTTTGACAACAAACCAGTTTTCGTGCTGCTAAAATGAAACATTATGGAGGGAGCGCGATCTTATATAAAATTCACCAGGGTATATATGCATCATATCCTTCGAGAAGAAGGAGAAGTAGTGTGTGCTCTGTCTCCGGCAAAAGTGCAAGCGCCAATTAGCTTAGCTTAGCTTATGGCCTTAGCGTGTTTAAAACAAAATAATAATAATGAAACACACTCATATTTTGTTGCAATTGAGCAAAATCCCAGTGTAGATCCTATCTCAGTAAGTGAGCATCACCATCAGGGTGTCATTCACTATATGTTTGATGGTGCCCGGGAGCCGGACCACAGCTCTTCAGCCATGGCCTTTGTGTTTCCTGGGTGAAGTGCCCAGCAATCATGTGCAATCTACTGTCTTCACTCCCATTTGTATTTCCTGCATCAAGTCCCTCCAAATTTGCATAAAATTACAATTTTCTCAACTTTCAAATTCGCTGGACACGACCACATCTAGTCGCCAATGGTCGCTGTTGCTTATCTCGTTGGAAGTCATCAGCTATCACTGAAAATGAATAGTCTCCGGTAGCTTTGTCGCTGATAGTACCTTTAGACCTTAAGGACCATTATTGTACATGCTTAATAAAAATGTTCTATGTAGCACCTTAAATAGTCTTTGGTTTATCCATCAGGGAGAAACTTGTAACTGCTTCTCTTTGACAAAAGTTCCTAGTGGAATCCATCTGTCCATACATCCATTTTCCATATTACGCAGAGTCACTGGGGAGACTGTAGCCTATCCCAGGGAACTCAGGGCACACAATGGGGGACACCCTAGATGGAGTGCCAACCCATCGCAGGGCATAATCACATACATTCACACACAACAGACAATTTGGAATTGCCGATCAGCATACCACACATGTCTTTTGTCTGGGGGAGTAAACACGGAGGAGTACCCGGAGGATACCCTGAAGCATGGGGAGAACATGCAAACTTTGCACACGCAGGGTGGAGGCAGGATTCAAACCCCCAACCCCGGAGGTGCAAGGCAAACTTGCTAACCACTAAGGCACCGTGTATCAACCCCCCCACCCAAAGTGTATCCAAATTGGTAAACTAGAATTGTTAACCACCAAAACCTTTCAGAAATCTTTGAGGAAAAGTACAGCTTTGAGGCTACATGTATCTATACGCTGGAGAACATAGGCATACAGTATGTTCTGTATACTGTATCTTGTTTGCTAACAGTGTACTGTTTGAATTATTTAATCAGGGTCAGCTTGTGGCATCCTTGAATAATATGATACATTCTATTCAGCAATGGAGTGTCATTTCTAAGCATCAGATTACATGTGTATACAGAATGAGATTCAAGAGATGAAAGAAAGTGAGATAAGTAAATTAGAAATCTTTATGAGACTGAACCAGGATATTACTAGGCCCAGCTATAAGCAAGGCCCGATATCAGGACAGGCAGTTGAATTGGCTTAACTGTTCCATATTCACTGATTCACTGTTCACTGTGAATATGCTAGTGCTCATGAGGTAAGCCTAATCTTGGACTGGATGAGGGATCATCACCTTAAGCTCAACCTGGCAAAATGTAAGCTTCTCCCCATCCCAGCCTGCCCCTCAATCAACCACAACCTCACTGTACAGCTCGGCTCAACCACACTCAAGTCAACCAGGACAGCCAGTAACCTTGGGGTGATTTTTGATGACGGCTTGACCTTTACAGACCACATATCAACAACTGCACGGTCCTGTAGGTTTATTCTTTACAAGATCAAGAAAATCAGACCCGAACAGTATCTGTATCTGTATCTCACCGAACAGGCTACATAACTATTAGTCCAGGCTCTTGTCATATCAAAATTTGACTACTGCAACGCACTACTCTCGGGCCTCCCAGCCAGCTCTATCAAACCCCTTCAGATGATTCCAGAATGCAGCAGCATGCCTCGTCTTCAACCAGCCCAAGAGGACCCATGTCACACCCATTTTCATCTCCCTCCACTGGCTTCCTGTAGCCGCCTGTATCAAATTCAAGGCCTTGTAGCTCACGTTCAAGACCTTGCTTCGAACAGCACCATCCTACCTCAACGCTTTTTTCTATGTTCCCTCACGCAATCTGCGATCAATTAATGACCGACGCTTAGTAGTACCTACTCAGCGTGGCTCAAGGTCCCTTTCCAGAGCCTTCACACTAACTGTCCCTCAGTGGTGGAACTTTCAACCTCAATCCGGACCACAGAATCTGTCACTATCTTCAAAAAACGGTTAAAGACCCACCTCTTCCATGAGCACGTAACTAACCCCTAAAATGTCAATCCCACATTATCCTAAAAAAAGGGGAAAAAAAAACCCTTACTCTGAGCACTTTGCTTTTCTAGATCTCAATTAAAATATATTGTATAGTAGCACTACTTGCATTGTTCTCTGCTTGATATATTGCTTTGCTTGTATTTCCAAATTTGTAAGTCGCTTTGGATAAAAGCATCTGCTAAATTAATAAATGTAAATGTAAATATATTATTTTTAATTTTAACACAGTTCTATTGAATGCTCAATTCTGATTAGTCAGAAGCTACTTTTTTTCTTTTTCTTTTTTTTTTAATATAAAACCAGACCTGACAGTTGTTTTAGCTGAAAGGTTTATATTAAAGTATTTGTTTTAATATGTTATCTTTTCTATATAGACACGCCATATATATTGATTGAAAAAAATGTGTAATTGTTGATATGGTGACGTTTTCTGTGAGGAGATATCTATTTAGCCTTTTTGTGAAGGACTCTTAAGTGTTATCTCCTTGTAACAGTCAGGTAAAGCTGTAACTTCAAGTTTTCCAACACAAAAAAAGTCTCCTGGACATGGAAATTTATGCTTTCCAGCTTATTGCAACATGGTGAGCTGCATTTTTTTTGTCTTATTAAATTCAACACAGAGAAACAAAGAGATGCTGGTGAGGGAACAGCTGTTTATAGCTGCTATAACAAAAGTAATACAGACAATACACAACATTAAATGTAACTCTAAAGTGAATAAAAGTAGTTTAAATGTAAATGAAAAAAGATATATTTATAAATAAAAATAGTAGTCTCCAGTACATTTTGTGCAGTTTTATAAGGAAATGAGCTGTTAGTTTTATTGACCTTGCAGAACCAACCACGGTTCTTCTGGAGACTTTGACTGTCGCACTTGCTTCTTATTTTTGCAGCAAACCCCAGCAGCCTTCAGTATGCTGCTTTCTTTACTGACATACAAAACTATGTTTACTGACATACAAAACTGTTATAGATATAGTACAAATCTATAACAAAGTTTGTACCCAAAAAAAAACAGGGTACCTAAAAATGTGCACAGTACTGTGTATAAATATACACAGTATATATATAAATATACACATAGAACAGTGTTGTTATAGGGATATAATCAGGGACCGCATCACGGAACCCCTTTGTTGATTATTTTCCTATAATAGCGTGCCTGGTCATG
This sequence comes from Ictalurus furcatus, assembly GCF_023375685.1. NCBI lineage: Eukaryota > Metazoa > Chordata > Actinopteri > Siluriformes > Ictaluridae > Ictalurus > Ictalurus furcatus. Next base: position 26,996,057 of record NC_071260.1, on the reverse strand, counting down.
TTTTGACCAAATCCATCTCATGTTTTTTTTTTTTTAATCAAATATTTTCTCCCTTACCTATTACACACTGAGATGCATTCGTCAGGTGCTATCAGAAGGTTATTTATGATTGAGAAAGACTGCATTTCATGTGAGTGCATGTAGCAGAAAAATCCCTGAAAACAATTGTACAATCTCAATTTACCTTCCAACCTTCATACTTAATGCGGATGGAATTTTAATGGGATGCTGTCACAAATCATTTTAGAATATTATGTTCTCTGCCAAATTGTTGGGCAGTTGGTTGGTTAAATCTATGATTCTTAAGCTCAGTTGGAATCACGTCAAAGGTATTCAATGCCACTTTATTAGAGAGAGAGAGAGAGAGAGAGAGAGCGAGAATGATGGAATGGAGGAGAGAGTAAGAAAGTGAATTAGAGAGAGTGAGAAAGGACGATTGCACTTTCAGTAATTAAAAAATGTAAGAGCTTCCTCTTACCGGCTGTCTGTATAGATGCCACAAGATGGTGTTTGCAGTATGATCTTAGCAAGCATTTCTCTTTAAGCGATAGATCAATCTTGGGGTATTGGCATTTTAATAGTAGGCAATGTCGTTTTCTGCTGTCCTTATCATTGAGGTCGACAAAGCACTTTTCTTCTCATTAAATTAATGTCTTTGCACTCATTAATCCCGGGCCACACACACACACACACACACACACCAGCTGGAAGAGATATGCAGAAGAGTATAGTTACTTTTTAAATAACTTTAAAACATAAAAATCTAACCAGGAAATTGGTATAAGTGAAATAAAGAATTGTTTATTATTAAATGTTTAGTGATTTGCGATGATGAGTGATTTTATTGGAACAAGTTAGAAACTAATTGGAAAGAGCTGATGAGTCATTTATCTATAGGCTTAATAAGTTAACCTAAATAAGCTTTATTTGCTTATTGCTTATTTGACTGTATTATTTTGTTTGGTTTATGGGAATAATAGTATCAACTTAAAAACCAAACATAAGACAGCAGTGTCCTATACTAATACTATAGAGAATAAAATGTTATTTATTTTTTATTTAAATGTTCAATTTAAAATTTTCATTTCATTAGACCTATAATCATATGGTTTTAAATATAATTGTGTTCCATATCTTTGTTTAATGTCTGCATTTCCTTTTGTTTGTTTGGTCCTCGTAACCGAGTTGCTCAAACCCACCTGATTTATTTAAGGGAACGCTTGTCAAAGCTTATATTGTAATTGATGTCAGCAGAGGGCTTCAAAATTCTCAAACTTCTTTAAGATTTTATAATTAGTTTAGAAGCCACTGTGGTTCCCTTCGGCTTACCAAATTTAGTTTTGTTCATAATGAGACTGTCTTTGAATTTTGAAAGAGTACTGTGTCTGATCCTTGATTATTATCCCACCTCAAGCTATTCATGAAATATTTATGTCTCTGGTTACCTCAGAAGTGTACCCCAATCACAACATATCAAAGAGAATCCTAGGTCTTGGAGATAAAGGTACAAAGAATGATGAAAACTTCCTAATATTTTTGTTTCTTGTTTTAAATTAACAAGTGTAATACAAATTATTTGAAAACATACGACATTTAGTTTGTAAGCTACACTGCTTAAACATTTTTCCCATTTGGAATACTATAAATGCATCATTATACATACAAGTTTGTGAACTCTTTAGAATGTTCTGTATTTCTGCATAAATATGACCTAAACATCATCAGATTTTTTTTTCACACAAGTCCTAAAGTAGACAGTAGAACCCAATTAAACAAATGAGACAAAAATATATTAAATATTATTATTTATTTTTTTTTAGGAAAATTATCCAATATTACATATATGTGAGTGGCAAAAGTATGCAAACCTTTTATTTCAGTATCTGGTGTGACCCCCTTGCAACAATAACTGCATTTGGTGCCCTAGGCGAGATTTATCCTATATTTGTAACTATATAATACCTTTTTGTGCACTCAACATATGTTCTTGCGCGTACGGAAATTTCACACAAAAATAACTCCATAGAGTGGCGCCCCAAATACGGCTGCCTACGACGCCTAATGGATTGACCGGCCCTGGTCCTGCACATCAAATTGGAGGAATTTTAGCCCATTCCTCCATACAGAATAGCTTCAGCTCTGGGATGTTAATGGGTTTCCTCAGTGGGTTGCTTGCTTCAGGTCCTTCCACAACATTTCTATTCTACTTCAGAATTCATTGTTCTATCAGTGATGGCCCAGATACAGCAAAACAGGCCCAAATCATGAGACTACCACCATCATATTTCACAGATGGGATAAGATTCATATGCTGGAATGTAATGTTTTCCTTTCGCCAAACATAATGCTTCTCATTTAAACCAAAATGTTCTATTTTGGTCTCATCTTATCCACAAAACATTTTTCCAATAGCCTTCTGGCTTGTTCATGTGATCTTAATAAATGCAGACAGGCAGCAATGTTCTTTTTGGATAGCAGTGACTTTATCCTTGCAACCCTGCCATGCACACCATTGTTCAGTGTTTTCCTGATGGTGGACTCATGACATTAGCCAATGTGAGAGAGGCCTTTAGTTGCTTAGAAATTACCCTGGGTTCCTTTGTGACCTCGCAGTCTTGCTCTTGGAGTGATCTTTTTGGTCGACCACTCCCGGGGATGGTAACAACGGTCTTGAATTTTCTCCATTTGTCTTATCACAATCTGTCTGACTGTGGATTGGTGGAGTCCAAACTCTTTAGAGATGGTTTTGTAACCTTCTCCCACCTAATGAGCAACAAACCTTTTTCTGAGGTCCTCAGAAATCTCCTTTGTTCGTGCCATGATACACTTCCACAAACATGTGTTGTGAAGATCAGACTCTGATAGATCCTTCTTTAAATAAAACTGGGCGCTCACTCACACCTGCTTGTCATCCCATTGATTGAAAACACCTGACTCTCATTTCACCTTCAAATGAACTGCTCATTCTAGAGGTTCACATACTTTTGCCACTTACAGATATGTAATATTGGCTCATTTTCATCCCATAGATGCTCGATTGGATTGAGATCTGGGGAATTTGGAGGCCAAGTAAACACCTTGAACACTTTTTCATGTTCCTCAATGTAAAAGAAAATGTGATTCATCAGACCAGGCCATCTTATTTCATTGTTCCATGTTCCAGTTCTGATGTTCACGTGCCCATTGTACTTGCTTTTGACAGTGGACAAGGGTCAGCATGGGCACTCTGACTAGTCTGCGGCTACACAGCCCCATACACAACAAGCGGCAATGCACTGTGTGTTCTGACACCTCTCTCTCTCATAGCCAGCATTAACTTTTTCAGCAATTTGTGCTACAGTAGCTTTTCTGTGGAATCAGACCAGACAGGCTAGCCTTTGCTCCCCACACACATCAATGAGCCTTGGGCGCCCATGACCCTATCTCTGGCTCACTGGTTGTCCTTCCGTGGACCACTTTTGGTAGATAACACCCCAAAAGACCTGCGGTTTTGGAGATGCTCTGACCCAGTCATCTAGCCATCACAATTTGGCCCTTGTCAAAGTGTCTCAGGTCCTTACGATCTGGGGAGTTGTAGTCAGACACAATAGGGTTGAGAATCCCTGGATGAGGAACTTGATCAGGTTTTAAAAAAATTATGAAAGTGTAGACAAATGGCAATGCATTTTAACCTGTATTTTGAAAATGTCGTTCGATCATACACATACTATAAACTATACAATTATACTATGCACCATACACTCTGCTGTCTAGTGTATGAATTTTAGAAGTGTAGTATGGTCTCAAATGGCACACTTTTGGTACTGTACTAACCGGAAGTATATGCTGTTTCCTGGTCGAGGGCAAATTACCTCAAACGTAGTAATGCAATGACGCTAGCATTAGCGAAATCGCCAAACAGATAATAAAAATGAATTGGTAATTTTATGTTATTATGCGTTCATTATTACGTACCGTATTAAAAGAATTCAACTTACATTCTAAGAGCTCTTGTCCACCGGAGTATCATTGGCCATCTTGATTTATTTTGTTCTGTTCAGCATCTAAGACTGATATAGCCTCTCCCCATCCGCTATGTAAGGAAAGCTGTGACCGTTGTGTGCATGAAGTGTTCATCATTCCATACTTCATTTTTTCAGTTGAATGAGTGCATCATCTTGGAACTTAAAGTGCACTTTGTTTTTGGGGGGGTTTTCAGTATGAGGACACTAATCACACTATTTATACTACAAAATGGCATAGAATAGTGCATAAGTGTGCGATTTGGGACGCACCTTTTGACTAATCATAACGTTCTTAAGTGCAGTATTAGGAATGGGGTAAGAATAGGATAACAGTAAGATTAGCGCTGTGACTCTAAATGAATCCTTCTGCTTTCAATATGTTTGTATATAAGTCACATTGGTTTTCAACCACGTCTACCTTTGGCTCATTCAGTGTAAATATGAATGCGAGTTGTTTAACTGAGAGAATAGTGAACAGCTGGGTGGATTTCCTGAGTCTAAGCAAGACAATATTAACACTAACAGAGATGTTGATTTTATTGTTACACTTTGGCACTCATTGCTGTGGAGTTCTGTGGAGTTCAGTATGACACAATGAACTCAAACCTTGAGTGTTTTCACTCCGCTGCATTACAGAGACTTTGACAAGAACACGTCAGTGCTTTGGCACTGAAAGTCATTGCTTTGCCTCACAGGACTGTGTATAGTAAATGATTGTGTGAGATCCTGTTGCAGGCCCTTCCCTTCTGTCTCTTTCTTTCTTTCTTTCTCTCTCTCTCTCTCTCTCACTCGCTCTCTTGTGGGATTGGGGTTATTACCTTCAAAGAGGCCACTCAAAAAATACATGCTTAAAGCAAGGCTTAAGTCAGGGTAGGTGTGTCGACCTTGTTTTTCACAGATTGTGTTTAGAGGAGTGAGAGCAACAGTGAAAGAGAATGTCAGTAAGGACAGTAATTGCAGTGCTATTAGAAGTGAAATGAGCTGCCTACTAAGAACTATTCATATTGCTATTTTAGAGATTACAGACTTTGGAGTGCATTAAGAGATTTTTAGCTTCATTGTTATCCTGTGGAGAAAGATTTTTGAATTTGATGCATAAAACACCATACTTGGACTAAATAGTAAAAAATCAATCCTGTAAACAGTGTCAAATTCCTATACAATTTCAGTTGCATTTCTATAGTAGTTTTAACAATAGATATTGTCACAAAGCAGCTTTACAAAAGAAAAAACAAAACAAAACAACTCCCTGAGACGACATGAGGAAGAAACCAGAGAGAAACCAGATTTAAAAGGGAACCCAAACTCTTCTGGGTGACTCCTAATAGTGGGATTGTGAATCATTACTCTTCTACAGCTGTATACTATAAAATTAAACAGTATTAAGTGTGTTAAAAGGATTTTTCATGTGAGCATATTGTGAATAGGAATCATGGGATGAGTACAGGACAGTGTTTATGATCATAGCAGCGGTTCGTTGGTACACATCTACAGAATCCAGGTCGGATTATCAACTGAAGCAACAGTGAGACTTGGGTATAAACTGTTTTTTGGGAAGTGCGGGTCTTTAGGGTGTCCACATGAAATCGTCAGCAACAGTATACAGTTCAACAGTATGGTTGAACACTCAAATATTTTACATACTTTTCTGTTGTTTATCCCTCACCGTGTCATCTATCAGCTGTGGTCAAATTGCCCCTTTAAAATACTGCTCAGTGACACTGTGACACTTGGCCTACACTCCTGCGCTAGATTATGCCATGGCTTTATTTTTGCAATGGTGTCATGGACTCAATGTATTTGGTTTGTTTTTAAATGATGATAGTGTAGAAAGTCGAACAACTCCTGATGGAGAGCCGTACTGGATTTGATTATCCCTGTATAACAAATTCGACCTGTTTTTCATAGTCCGTGCCTCTGGCTTTCCGTTACAGACTTTATCCTTAACTCCATTTTCTTCCTCCATATCCTCTGGCACCCTGCCAAGGACCTGATTTCTGTCTCTGTCACTGTAGATTACATCTTTTTTGAAAATTCTGGTAACATTTTTTCCAGGTTCTTTTATGAGATAAAAGCATAAATCATCTGTATCTCTGTTGGTTGCTTTTCCGAGTGCAACTGTTATTGATTAGGAAAAGCAGGAAGACACAGGGTAAATGTTTAGTTTTTGGGACATGAAAATATTTCTGCTCATGTAGTCTTTGATAGAATAGCTTGGTTGTGCTTGTGTGAATAATTTTGATAATTAAAAAAATAAAGTTTGCTCATTTTGGACAAAGAGAAACTGCTACAGGTGGCCCCACATGGATACCTTAAAGATTTGCACTTCTGAAAAACAGTTCATTCCCAAGTCTCACCCTTGCTTCAGTGTATAATTTCACTTGGATACTGTAGATTTGTACCCAAGAGCTGCTGCAATCACAAAGATTGTCCTGTGCTCATCCTAGGACACTTATTTACAATATACTCATACTGAACTTGCTTTCAGCACACTTAGCACTGTTTGTCTTTATAGTATACAGTTGTAGAAGAGGATGGGTCCCTTTTGAGTCTGGTTTCTTCCTCATTTTATCAAAGGGAGTTTTTCCTTGCAACTGTTGCCTCTGTCTGGTTCATTATGTCATGGTGGCTTAAGGGGTGGTTACACTAGACTTTCAGCATGTGAAATTTCCATTGTCTTCCATTCATATGCATGTGAATGCTGGAGACCAGAAACGCAAGCTTCATCCGAAGACATTTCGCATTTTGTTGCATTCCAAAGTTCAAGTTTGGTGAACTCTGACCTGCAAATTTGTATCATGTGAAGACGTGTGACCAATAGATGATCGACATGTCACGGCGTGACCTCTTCAGAAAATCCAACTTTTAGGAAGCACTGATTATAGCGGTGTCACACCATCCCATTTTAAGTTGTTTTATACAGCACAACTTTAAAAGTATATCAAATCAACATCAAAAGAGAAATTGCTTGCATTGTGGTGTCACTGCATACAGGAACAGATGGTATATTTTAACACTGGCATGTGATGGCATATCCGGTTGCCACCCATATTCTCAGCGGTCTCCGAAGAAATTTTGCATGCTGAAAGTCTTGCAGATTTACCTCACACCCCCTGGGTTTTTGTAGTTTGCATTTTCTCTCAATGCTTTGGGGCTTTACTCCAGGTACTCCAGTTTCCTCCCTCAGTCCAAAGACATGCGTTGTAGGCTGATTGGTGTTTCCAAATTGTCCATAGTGTGTGATTGTGTATGTGATTCTGCCATGTGATGGATTGGCACCCCATCCAGGGTGCCCCCTGCCTTGTGCCCTGAATTCCCCGGGATAGGCTCTAGGCTCCCCTGTGACCCTGTGTAGGATAAGTGGTACAGAAAATGGATGGATGGATAATACTGTATGTGATGACTATGCATGACAATATGTAATGCTGATATATGATGACATTTCATTCTAAGCATATACAGCTTATACAATCAATAAAAATTCCATCCCAGTTATGCCAGTCAGTTAAAAAAAATCATGAACAAAATTAAATTATAATTTAATGTGTGCTATTTTTCCAATTTAACCACCTGTTTAGAAAAGTGGATCCCTACAACATTTTTATCAGGTGACTGACAAAGGAAAGTGAGTAAGACCTTCATTTATGTACATCAGGTGGAATGCTAATCTCAATCCTTATCTGCCAAGCATAGAAGCACTACATAGCTCTTTAGCACACCTGTGGCCCTTGAGGGTCTTTGTTGATTTCCCTGCTCCTACCCTCTTCATTATACTCTTGAGTTAATTAGCAGGCTTAGTAGATATGTTAGAGGAGGGAAATCACCAGTGTGTGTTGGATGCTGGCCCTACAGGACAACAGTAATAAACAGAACTCTGTAAATATACCTTATTATAAATATAATATAAGTATATATAAATATACTCAGTGATGGAGTCTCATCTGTCAGCAGTCCTGATCCTGACCCTAAACTCCATGAAAACACAATAATAATAGTTCCTTAGATTTATATAGCACTTTTCAAGGCACTCAAAGCACTTTACATTGTATGGGGGGGGCATTTCCTTAACCACCACCAGCATGTAGAATCCACCTCAATGATGCGACAGCTAGCGGTGGAGAGGTGAGTGATGTAGCCAATTTAGGGATGGAGATTATTAGGGGGCCATGATAGATAAGGGCCAATGGGGGAATTTACAAGAAGTGTCCATAGAGAATCAGGACCTTGGTTTAATGTCTCAGCTGAAAGATGGTGCTGCTTTTACAGTATAGTGTCCTTGTCACTATACTTGGGCATTAGGACATACACACACACCACATGGTAAGCACCCCCTTCTGGCCTCCCTAATACCACTTCCAGCAGCAACCTTAGTTTTCCTTACCCATCCAGGTACTGGCCAGGCTCAACCCTGCTTAGCTTCAGTGGGAAACCAGGTGAGAGCTGCAGGGTGATGTGGCTCTGGCGTTCCAGCAGCTGGACTCCAGCCTGCAAAAGTTTATAGTGTTTTCTTCCCATGTGTTGGCTTTTATTCGCCTTTAGTGACACACACCAGAATTCAGAGTGTTATGAAGAGTTCAATTCATCACATCCTCCTGTTTCCTTCTGTTTCTGATCTGAATCTACAATGAAGCAGTGCTTCTAAAGGAGGCCTGTGTTTTTGTATTGTATTGCCTCTCATCTCATTCTGTGCCTCAAAATAGCATTCAATGAAAGCACATCCGATGCACTGTGTGTGTGTGTGTGTGTGTGTGTGTGTGTGTGTGTGTGTGTATATTTAGCATATCTGTTGAGAGGAGCGGCACTCATAAAAGGATTGATTAAGCCAAAAACTGCTGCTGCTGCTGCCACCCTGACACCCATGACATTGTGGCGAATGGAGCGAGTAGACTAGATGGGGTGAAATGCCACAAAGGTACACAGAGATCCTACTATGACTTGCAGTTAATATCATGTCACATTGTCTATATGCAGTGTATGATGTTGAGGCTGAAACTTTGGAGAAGGAGGAAGAGCCATATATGGTACAAACATCTCTGAAAACTTACACATGATGTTTTATTCTGGGGCTGATATGCTTTTTTAATGCATTAGTTAATACCAGAGTATACATGTCACATGAGCAAATACATTTTATTTTTAGGTCAGATTTTACAACAGTTTAATTTTTACTTCACTAGCAACAATGCTCTGGTGGTCAAAGGCTGTATGCATGTACTATTCTCTAGCATGAATAAAGTGAAAACAAAACAAAAACAAAACAAACAAACAAAAAAAATAATAATAATAATAAATGTACATATATATATATATATATATATATATATATATATATATATATATATATATATATATATATATATATACACACACATATATAATGACATTAATATAATATCCTGTAAATAAATTAAAAAAAACATGTTTAATTTGGAATATTTGTAGATTTTGGGTCAGGATTTTTGTCATTTTCATAGAAATGTAGTTAATTAATTCTAAATTTTAAACAGTTAATTCCTAACAGTGCCGCCTATATATTGAGCATGCGAATCCTCACTGTCTACACTGTTATAAGGATGTTCCCTATAAAATTTGCTCTGTGCTCTCTCTGGCGCAAAGTTCTCTCTCTCTAGAAGAGTGCTACTGCAAGATACACAAGGAAGAGCATTTCACAACATAGGCTTGAAGGATTGAAGGGGTTAGCACATTTGCCTCGCACCTGCGGGGTTGGGGACTCAAATGCTGCCTCCACCCTGTGTGTGGAGTTTGCATGTTCTCCCTGTGCTTCAGGGGTTTTCTCCGCATACTTCGGTTTCCTCCCCCAGTCCAAAGACATGCATTATAGGCTGGGTATAGGCTGATATAGGCATTTCCAAATTGTCAGTAGCATGTCAATGTGTCCGATTGTGCCTAGTGATGGGTTGGCACCCTGTCCATGGTGTCCCCTGCCTTGTACCTCAAGTTCCCTGGGAGAGACTTCTCGACCCTATGTAGGATAAGAGGTATGGGAGGAATTCTGTATCATGTATCACAGGGAGTGACGTACAAGGCTGACTTAGTCCTTGAAGTGTTCATTCTGCCTTTTAAAAGAATGAGATGGATTAGAGGGCAGAGAGCACACAGGGCAACTTCATCAGGCTGTTAAAGAGGAAATACCAAGGCTGTAGAAAGAGAAAGAGAGACTCACTAGCAGAGCACACACATACCACATTACTTCTCTCACCAGCTGCCTAATTTAAGGTTGATTGATGGAGTGCCTAATGAAGTCATTCTCTGTTTACAACCTTTTTCTCTTTGCTAGTGGGGTCTGGATGAGCCTTTGATGGTGACCTCGTGCTTGCACCATGTTTTATATACAGGGCAGAAAAATGGAGCCCAAATTGGAGAACAGATTTGCAGATGTTTAAGGGAAGAGAGAGTTGGAAGACATTTAGGATACCCAGGCGTCTCAGAGAGTGAGAAGGCAAATGAAAAATTAAAGTGACATTAGCACAAATATGAGTGAGCATGCTAAGAGAAAAGCCCAGAATGGGGGATGTAAAAAGAAGGAGGCAGGGGGTAGAAATAGTGAATGAAAATAAGAATAAAGAAAAAAGTGAGAAAGGAAGCAAGAGAGAGACAGAGCAAGGATAGAGGAGGGGCTATGAGGGGAATATGGGGAGGGGAGAGATAAATAAAGGGCCGTGCAGTCACCTCCCCCTTGCTCCTGTGGAGCTGAGTTGCATGACCCCAAAAAGCTTTGTGAGTTTTACTGAATAGAGAGAGAGAGAGAGAGACAGAGAGACAGAGGGAGGGAGGAATAGAGGAAGGCTCTTAGATAAGAAAGTGAGACAGAAGAGGATGAAAGAAGAGACGGAGGGAGACAGAAGCAGCAGCAGTTGATCTGATCTCTTTTAGGCGTGTCATGGATTTGTGGAGCAGTATTGCAGTAGTGAATGGACTGTTCTGGAATTCTGTACCTGGTCCAGTGGAATAATCAGGAATATTGTGCCGGTCCAGTGGAATAGTCTGGAACTGCAGGCCTGGAGCTGTCACTGTGATCTCATGATGCCTTCTGTATCCCTAAGTATGCCACCGGCAATGGCTGGACGCTCGCGGACATGGGTCTGCCTTTCCTGCATGTTCTGGGTAAGCCATGGGATGATGTTACTGAGACATGAGATCTGAAGAGATAAGGCTCACAGAGTATATTTATGGCATGCAACTATGTTGAGCCCATGCTTGCTTGAATGAGGTGATGCAGAAAGTGCTGCAAGCTTGAATGAACATGTGTATCGGGAGCATTTTTAGCCGCATGCACTCCAGGCATTTTGCCAAAATAGATCTGTCTATTTCGACTTTACTAACCTTTTTGGCAATTTTGGATGGTCTCTTTTTTCTCTGATTAGTTACTCTGGCATGATGGGGCATGGCAATCTTGCCTGACCTCTGCTCTTTTAATTAGCACTCTTCTTTTGAGAATGGAATACAAAAGAAAGTCAAATCCCACCAATGCCTTGTGTCCAGTCACTGATTTGCTGGACAGGGAAGCGGAGCATCTTTCACTTCCCTGTGGGAGTAAGATTAAGGAGTTAGGCCTGCTCCTTTGAGGAGTGCAGGATGGACCTAGCAGGCTGAGTTAGCCATAAGTAGAACTGTGTGTACAGCTGTAGTTATAATTATATAGAAACAAGCAGATGAAACATGTGACTGATGCACTTTCAGGGTCTAGAAGGAAATTCCTTCTAGAGCTAAAGACTAAATCTGGCAAATGTTTTACTTGATTGCTTATTGAAGAAATATGGAGGTTACTGTATTCAGTGCATGAAGAAAAAATTGAGATTGTGCTTCATCAAAACGTATTAAATTATAAATGATCCAACTGAGCAAGGTGAGAATGGCAGGACGAGTTGATCCTCTGGTCACTCAGTCGCGCTTTGAAAAAGTGGGAAGGTTAGAAGAACATGCAGGTAAAAGGAGAAGGTGGTAAGAAATTTGATTTGCCGATAAGAGGAAGAGTAGCCAGGCAAGTGACAGATAAGAGGACAGGCTGAGTCTCACTGCCAGCTGGGTGGTCTGTAAAAAAGATCTGAAATATGGACCTTGAATGGACACTCCTGAGACAAGGTGTTACCTAAAGATAGGCTTTTTAGCCACTCATCCAAACACATATTGAACCTTTGCCAAAAATGTCAAAGAACTTAATGGAATGATCAATGTCCATTAACTAATGCTAATTTGATATTGAGCATACGTGAAGGCCCAAGGTGAATCCACTTCAGCGCTTTGGTTTGGTCTCCAAAATGGGGCTCAGATGCCAAGGCCACGTGGATGGGTAGTACTGTGGTTGTCCCAGGGGAGTGTGAATTTCTTTTTGTGAAGTAATGGGTCTTTTGTACAGAAAGTGAGAACCAATCAATCATCATGCAGATCAATGGGGATTACTGCTTGCTAATAAATAAGGAAGAAGCAGAGGATAATACTATATGGATCTTTTGAAAATAGTCCCATTTTCATCAATTGTACACATTTGTGTTTCAAGCCTTTGAAGTATTTGTATGATTTACAGGCTTTTACTGCTCATCAGTGTACTGATGCTCAGCATTTTATCCAAACCTCTCATAAAGCAAGACTGCATATGGGGGTTATTTTGTCAAATTCATAATTGTAGCATCTTGCTTTAGACTGTCATTTTACTTTGCTTTAATAAACAATTTGTCTTACTGTTTCTGAGGGTACCTTTTTGTACACTGACCTAGCCTCCATGTCCATGTCAGTAACTGTAAGTATGAGATCTCTGTGAGTGAGCTGTTACGCCAGTTTGCAGTGAAAAGTGAAACTCAGAGTGACATTTTGGAGGGAGGCTGAGACAACATAAAAGGCCATGTGATTTACGATGTCTCGCACTCACAGTGCCACCACTGCATGCTTCACTGACCAGCACAGCTCTCTTGCTCCCAATAAGACTTGAGCTGATCTAACGATCATAACATCTAATGATCGTTTTTTTTTTTTTACTTTCCTTCCCTCATATTTAATTTATACTCCCCTTTTTTTCTGTCATTGTCCCAAACTTCCCTCATTACTCTCAAACTCATTCCCTCACTCCCACTCCCACTTTTCTTAAAATCTTCGTCTCGCTATTGTGCCAGCATTTCTTTTCCTATGGTCTAGTCCTGTTTATGAGTCTGGCTCCTTAAACGTATCTTTGTCTTTTCAAATCTATATAACATATGCTTTTGATTTTGGCAGAATGCTCAGTGCATCTCTCTCTCTCTCTCTCTCTCTCTCTCTCTCTCTCTCTGTTGCTTGATGTAGTGTCTCCTGATGCAAGCACGTGTCTGGGAATGTGAACATTTGTCTAGGATGTCTCGCTCAGTGTGCAAGACAAGCGAACAGCACCTCTGTCTCCGAAGCAGATAGGAAACTCGTGTTCGTTGGCTAAGGAGCAAAAGCAGTTCACATCCTATGAAATGTGTCTGATGCTTTTCCTAGTCAGTTCCTAATACTCATCAGAAGTTCATTAAACTCTTGGAAGTGATTCTGGAAGCTAAAACAGGATGCTTGGATGAGCACCATATGGTTTTTATCATTTGTAAACCTAGGATGATTGTTTTTCAGGTTTTTTTTTTGTTTTCTCTCTGTTGGGGGTGTTCCGCTGTTGCCAGTTCAGAAATGGAAGCATGAGATATAATGTTTTGCACCAAGCACTGTTTGAAATGAGTCATCCCATGCCATTAACACATACTTAAAATTATATGCTGTTGCATATGATGTATAAAACCATGTTAAGAGTACTGTACTATCTATTTGTGCTTGTTCAGGCAGCAGCAGGAGAGAGAGCGTGACATTTGTATGATTGCCTGTTTGAATGAAAAAGCAAATTCTTCATTTAGAACTCTTCATACTTTGATTGGTTGAATAGAGATTATTGGAAATTATGGATTCTATTCCTGTGCATGACTGAATGGAGAATCTAGAATTCATATTCCAGATTAGAGACACCATCCTATCTCTTTGCCTGGATGACTGTAGATTGTAGATCTCAGATACCTACCGTGATCAAAGGCTACACTTTAATAAGAACATACTGCAGTGTCAGAGAGATGCTCATACCTGATGTCTGGATTCCAAATATTCACAGAATTTCACAGAGACATGACCAATCTGGACCTGATTCAGAAAATGAAAGAGGTGCTGAAACCTGGTTGTAATTAAATTTGGAAACGCCAGGATACTCAGGCCCCAAATGGGACCTCCTATATGGTATTTTCTGAGAAGGAGGCCCCCCTATAAGAGCACTCTTTGTTCTTGTGGTGCTCACCGCTACGGTCCACTGTGCAACTTTGCACTAAGACATGTATACTTATAAACGTGGCTTTTCAGGAAAACAGCATATTGTAATGTTTAGTTTGGTACAGGGTCATGTGCTTTCATATTTATCAGTGTGTTGTTGTTTTTTTCTTTCTTGGGTATGGTTGATTTTGTTCTGCATCCTATAGTGTAAGGTGTCTTATTATACTTTCCAGACATTATTTCACTACCAGCATCTTATCAATGCTTTTTCCCCATACAAGGACATGTGGAGTTTGAGCTGTGATAAGTAACACAGATCACAATCTGCTATACTAGTCTACCTTGATACTACATGAGTTTGTAAAAGTTAGAAAACATGTTTAGCTTTAAACTTGGTGGTCTGTAAAATTTGGCCATATCTACTCAGATGATCAATGTAAGTAGTAGAATAGTACAAAGTACCTCAGATAGTGTAATCACCATCCTACTGATGACTGAATTTAGTGTGTGAATTTAGTCTTTGGCACCACATCACTGATCAATTCTGTGATTATGTTCACTTCTTAAAAACTTACCTTGTACCTTGAATTGTAGTATTAAAAGTCAAAGAGGTCCAGCAAAGATGCCCTCTTCCTACTAACAGACACTCTAACCTCATTTCCTGTCTAAATTAGAAACAGCTGCTTAGGTTGAATTTGATTCTTGTTTATTTACACTCCAACCTCAGTCACAGAACAGCACCTCTGTGGGAGACGGAGTTTATTTAGCCCTTTCATGCTTGAATTATGAAGTCCTGATCAAGGATTTTTTTCTCTCTGTGTTTTTACTCTTCTTTAGGCATAAAAAATTATTTTACCTTGATTATACGTTTACATACATTTTTCAAAAAGTTATTGAAGTGTCCACTCCAGTGGACTGTATGCAGTTATTCTATTGAAATCCTTGCAATTATCCAGAAAATGGCTTTTGAATAGCTGTCCACTGTAGTGACCACTATGCATGAAAGGGTTAGACACGTGCAATGGTTTTTACTTCAAATAATGACCTAAATTTGTTCCTTTCATAAGAGCATGTGAATATTTTTTTCTCTATTTGTGATCAATTGGTAAGTATTAGCATACTATAGCATACTAAGTATTAGCTGGTCTAAATTGGCTCATTATCTTCTGAGAAACAAAATCCATAAAGGTTCAAAATTTTAGCATCCTTTTTATTACAGAGAATGGTATGAGGTATAGTCTGGGGCTGATTTGTTTCTAGCCCAGACTGCAGATTCACACAGCTTATCAGTGACATTTATCAAGTGTCAAGTGATTACACTTAATCAAAAGGCCCCCAGGATTCATGTTCACTGTAGCTCATTTATTTAAGAGTGCTTCACTGACACCATAATCCATAATCCATCATCAGAAGCACACAAGAAATTCAGTAGTGAGTGTATTACACAAGAATGCAGTGGACTTTCTCGATCACTGATTTTTCAATTTGTATCATATCTCTGGATGTACTTTACCAAAGTGCTGCTTCTGATCTACAGGTATATGCATGTCCCAGAAGAGAGAGAGAGAGAGAGAGAGATCTTTTTTGTATCTAATTTATGACCCCAAGTCTAAAGCACAATAAGTTGTATGCTGGTTTAATGTTTCTTTATTGAGACTCTGAGCCTACATCATGCTGCTGTGATTCGAGTAATTTAGAGTAATGGTGAATATAAGAAATGTCTGTCTGTCCCACATATTAGACATATGCTGTGGTATTTATTTCCATGAGCCTTTTTGTCACCAGGATAGTGAAACAGAGCTGTGTATGGCTTTGATGAACATCTTTTCTGATTGAGACTGAAAAACATGCACCTTAGCCAAGATTTAGGGGTCCGTCTAGGTAACATGTGTATCTAAATTTGTATGAACTGCCTTACAAGGTAATGATTAAAGCTCTGCACATTTCTTCTAATCCATTTATGTGCCATGAAATACCACTATTATAGTGTAATAAATTTGGAAGACTTCTCTTCATCTAACCATGACTCTTTGGTCTTGTGAAATACTGCTACAAAATAGTTTTCAATTTTTTTTTGTTCTTTTGCTACAAGGCTGCTTTTACAAAATGTGTAATTACACTGCAGAGCAGGTATTTCTATGTCATTAGAGCATCCCTAACAGTTGGCAGCCTTCGATAGACTAATGAAAAGCCCTACTATAAGATTAGCACTAGGTCAGCTTATGTGTAAATTGAGCTGGTATAATATTTTACCAGCTAGTCAATTTTTTTCTCATTTAGAATACAAAGTGAGAACAATAATGGTCAGTTGTTGATCTCATAATTCTTTTTAATTTTTCTCTTCAAGGTGAAGAAGATATGTCAGAATGAAAGAATGATAGTAAGCAATGATATATCTAGTTAAGGATGGGCGGTGGGGGGGGGGGGTGTTGGAGCAAATATATATTGCTGTAGTCAGGATTTTTGACTAGAGTTGTAAAGCTGAATCCTGGATCTGGTTTCAGTTTGAGGATGTGTATGGATCTCAGGAGGGATAGGCATGCCTGCCAAATCTCATTCATTACTGCTTACTGATGGTCTAGGAAAGGGGCAGGATTAATCGGCGGGCTTTTAAATATCTGAATAATTTCCTTATAGGGATCAAGTCCCCCTGAAAAAAATGCACCTGAGATTTGCTTGGGATTAGCAGATGAGGCATTAAGAGAGAAATAACAAGACTTTGGAACATTTTTGTACTAAATGAAAAACACATGAGCCTGGTAGATGGAGAGGTCACATTCCAGTCCCTCCTCCCTTGGATAGTGGGCAAATGAAATGATCATGGACCCAGATGCATCCACTCTTTCCCTTTAGGATTGTATTATAAAGTGGTTGGGTCGACTGACCCAACCCAACCACAGAGGCCCACCCTTCGGTTAGCCTGGAAGCCATAATGCTACAAGTATGTAAAATAACTTTTCATAGATATAACTATGAGCTATAATATTGAAATAATGAAGCCTGTGATTGTGCCAAACATTACGTATGTCAAATACAACTACTGTACCTTGGGACTTTCTTTAGTTATATAGGGTGATGCATTCTGTCTGGGAAACAGGCCTAATGTACTTTTCCAGGGAATTAACCATTATACCAAAACATTCACATGTTTTGTGTAGGTGTGGTGTTTTATATTTTTCAACTTTGGCCTACTCCACAATATTCCCACTTGAAGACATCCCCCTATAAATGTGTCTAAATTAGTGAGTAGGCCATACTTTCGAGGTCAGTCTTTAATCTTGGCATAAGCAGCCATTCTCAATGTGGGACATGGACTTTGTAGCAGACACCAGGCAAGCTGCCTCTTAGCTGTTTCTTAGCGGAATCATTTATGCTTTTCCTGCTGGCCCAATGTGTAAATGATAGAGTGAGCTCTATGCTTGGTGATTGATTTAGTGTGCAGGATGCATTGTTGAACTTGAGTGATGGAAGTTCTGGAATGAAGTAGGAATGGTTACTGTGGTGTGCCACTAGTGGTTTGCACACAAGTTGTACACACACACACACACACACACACACACACACACACACACACGAGTGCAAATGAAAATAGTCACAGCAGGTTGCCTAATGGCTTCAGAGTGTTATGGTTAACATTGCAAACAAGTGTTGAAGTACCTAGTGTATTTTCTTGTTTTGTTTGTTTTTCATTCATTATAATTCTTCAGGTTGTAATGTAAACCAAATATTTGGTAAACCAAATGTAATGTAAACCAGAATGTAAACCAACTTTTTGGCATTGTCATATAGATGCCAAGATTTGATTGTCAATGAGAAGATGCATGTCACTCATGTAGCTCTTGTGAACTTTACACATGGCCTTGCTTGGGCTTCACCATCTTATAGAACTAAATATATACAATGATATACAATGATACCTACAATGATACCTACATTTTTACACACTTATACTTAAATCATCTGGGAGCATCTGCAGCTGATTAAGAATATTCTAGAGAGGTTTCTAGAGAGGCCAGCTGATGTATTCTCATTCTCACACTTATTCTCATTTCAAGTGCAATTGCTGACATGAAACAGGATTGTGAGATTCATGGAGAATTATGTCTGGGATGGTCAAGTACAATTGTGGGCCTTTGTGGGCTGGGGGTTGGGCTGTGGTGATGATGCAAGATTTATGGTAGTTGGGACTTGGGGTTAATGAAGCAGTATTGTGGGGATTTGTAACTGGGTGGTGGACATGAATTTTGAGGCTTTGGAGTTACGTAGAAAGATTGTGGGGATTTGTGGCTGGGGTAATGGAGCAGGATTGTGGAGATAAATGGGGTGGGGTGGAGTGATAGGAATGGGATTGTGTGGCTTTGGGGATGGGAGATGGAGCATGACTATGGGGATTAGGGGCTAGGGTAATAGCATATATTGGTAGGGATATTGAACTAGGGTGGCTGGTTGGAATGTGTATAACACTATGGGGTTTTGGATCTGTAAAGACTGAACAGGACTATAGAGCTTTGGTGTTGGGGTGATAGAATGGCACTAAATGGCTGATGGATCAGGACACTGGGGCTTTAGGGCTGTGCTGAGCAGGAAGGCTTCTAGGGATTTGGGTCTGGGGTGAGAGGGAAGGTTTGATGGGATTTGGGGATGGAGTGAGCAGGAAGGTTTGATGGGATTTGGGGCTGGAGTGAGTGAAAAAGCTTGAGGATTTGGGGCTGGGATGAGAGAGAAGGCCTGTGGAGATTTGAGGATGGAGTGAGAGGGAAGGTTTGTAGATTTGGGGCTGTAATGAGAGGAAAGGTTTGTGAGGATTTGTACTGGGTTGATTGGTGGGGTGATGAAAAAAACCCACTATGGGGCTTTGGGACTGGGCTGATGCAGCAGTGGTCGACAGAATGTCTGCACGAAGTAAACACATTTATCATAATAAATTGCGTGCATCGCTTTTCTTGCCTCATTGCCAATAATCTAAACGTTTAGGCAACACTGAGTTCCTGGACTGTTTGGGCTATGCAGGCTAGCAGGTGATTAGATTCAGATGGAGGGTGTGCTATTTTTATTAGCTGTCTTCCTCTGCTTTTGTTTGAAATGCTGAATGCATGTTAAATGTTTGACAGGGGTCAAGTGCTATACTAAAGAGCAAAACACTCTTACATTGTCTGGTTTTAAAAGCGGAAGTGCTTGCTAAGAAATTCTGTACAGGATTGTTTTTCCTGCGTAAGTGTACATTGCTGTGTATATGAAGTATACAATTTCTCTGTTACATAGGTAGGATTGCTTATTCCTGTGTCTTTGAGACAGGATATACATCTCAGATATACAAGCAACTTCCGAATGCAGCCTAAAGTGGTGCTGAGTCAGAGCCATATCAGAATAAAAGTACAAACTCAAGCATGTTTTGCTTTCAGCGTTAGCAGTATTTTTAAATGTATGAAAGATGTGATTCCCAAGATTTCACTGAAACCTTCTTAATTACTGGTACTTTTTGAACTTATAACTCCTTTTAGGGTGCTGGGAACATTTGAACAATACCAAGTAGCGTGGGTAGATTTTTCACTGAATAGCAGAATTTCATTCATTTCTTTACCAAATCAATTGAGTGCTCCCCTAACAGCCTCTCCCGAAATCCCAGGATCTA